>NW_010513834.1:76595-109246 GCF_000687285.1 Phaethon lepturus
GCAGTTGGTGGCAGTGTACTGGAAACAGCATAAGGAAAATCAGGGCAGCAGATGGCCAGCTATTTAGCAACAGAGTTAAAGAAACAAATCAAATCTTCTCTAAACATGCTGCCTGATTTGTGCTAGCAGTCCAGAATCCAATGCTGAGGAGAAAAGAAGAAAAAAATCTAGAATCTGCTGTCGGTGACAGAGTCACAGAATCACACAGGCTGGGAGGGACCTCTCAAAATCATCTAGTCCAAGCCCCTGCTCAAACACGGCCAGCTAGAGCAGGCTGCCCAAGACCATGTCCAGTTGGATTTTGAATATTCCTCCATCCTCCACAGACTGAATCTCCATAATCTCTGTGGCTACCTGTTCCATTGTTTGACCATCCTCACAGTAAAAAAGTGTATTCTTGCGTTCAGATTGAATTGTGTTTTAATTTGTGCCGTGTCTGTTATTGGGCACTACTGAGAAGAGTCAACTCCCTCTTCATTCCCTCTCATCAGCTATTTATACACATTGATGAGACCCCCTTCAGCTTTTTCACCAGGCTGAATAGTCCCAGCTCTCATCTTACAAAAGATGCTTCAGTCCCTTGATCTTTGTGGCCCTATCCTGGACTCACTCCAGTAAGTCCATATGTTTCTTGTACTGGGGAAGCCCAGAACTGGATGCAGTTCTCCAGTTGTGGCCTCATCAGTGCAGAGCAGAAGGGAAGGATCTTTTCACTTGATCTGGTTGATCCTGCAGCCCAGGATACTATTGTCTGCCTTCGCTACAAAGGTTACGCCTCCTCAAGTGCAGGACTTTGCATTTCCCCTTGCTGAACTCTGATGTTCCTGCCTGCCCAGTTCTCCAGCCTGTCCAAGTACCTCTGGATGGCAGCACAACCATCTGGTGTATCAGCAATTCCTCCTGGTTTTGGTCTTAAAAACACAATGCATTGAATTTGGTTCATTCAGCAGTTTCCTTCCATTCAGTCTCTATAGGTATTAATGAGCAAAGAACACTTTCAGAGTGTTTTAAGGATGTTTAATGGAACAGCAATGCTTCTTTGAAGCAGTTTTAAAGGATGTTATTGAAATTACTTTAAGTAATTATTTGTGTTTTCTACATGTTTTAGCCTAAAACAAGAACTTTTCCCTGAAGTTTTCTAGCTAGTACAAGGCAACCCAAAGAAAACCAGAAGCTGTACAACAAAAAGGAAGAAAGATAGATGTGAACGAGCTGTTTGTTTCCCTTCAGCCATGCCACAGTGCATTAGCAGAGTCCTCCTATAAGCAGAGACATTACTGGCTTAAGGATAACTGAACCTGCTTCTGCTCTGACAACAGGCAATGCCTTGAATGAACCACTGCTGTGGTAAATTCATGCTTTTATTAGTTGGACATGTGAGACAAGACTTCTTCCTCATCCCAACCTTTCTCCTGATTCCTTCATCTTACATGCCCTCACAAGACACCCAGCCATACAAATTGCTCTCTAATTCTTCCCATACAGCAGGAAAGAGCCACTGCTGGACTGAGGATTAATTTGCTGACAATAATGATAGCTTACCCTTTGCCTACCCCAGTGATGTTTATCTACCAACCTTACTCCTACCTCAAACACGCCCCCAGTCAATCAATTTTTTTGGACTTGCTAAAAGGAAGAAGAGTAACAATACACATAATTGAAGCTGAGACTTCCTCCTCTAGAGACCTGGCCTTAAAGTCGGGCTGGTCTCATTTGAATTCCAAGTGGGGATCCCCACTTGCTGCAGACCTCAGCACAACACAGTCTGTTTTCCAGAGCCCAGAAACATCAGGTGGGCAGTGAAGTGCACTGGGAAGTAAGCAAAGAGAGCTCTGTATAGTGTCTGCCTAGAGGTACCTCCCATGCTGTTGCAACAGTTCAAAACAAAGGGTTTTAAAATATTTTTTCCTTTCTATTTTCAAATTGAACTAGCACAACTGGATAATAAATAATGATTTTTAAATTTGTTAATCAATTTAATGTCACATCAATTTCCAGACCAAACAGAAGTTGATGCAAATTACCTATGAAGAATATACGTCCATCTACAGTGAGCAGAAAATGCCAGTCATCAATCTACAATGTAGCAAAAAATTTTAAAGAAAGGATGCAAGTAAATGCACATTAACTATATTATGACTTCAGTGAATGGTCAGTGGTAAAGAATGTCTTCCTAACAGAAAAGAAATACTGAATTCTGTGTAAAGAGAATTTTTTTGCAAATCAACATAACTGGATGGTCATCAACTTGAAAACAAACCTTTCTTTAGGAAAATAGCTAAAATGTACAAATGACAAGTAAGTATGGAATCAATAAATGAAATGAAGGTTTTGCCCTTGCTGATTTAAACCATAATAAAAAGTCACTATTCAAATTGCCTTGATTTAATTATAAATGATAAAATTAATCAACTCCGCTCTTCAGATAATAATTCTCTTCACAGCTAGGAGATCAGCCCCATGTCAGAACCTAACAAAAGTGCAAACGAGCACATTGCTGCAGCCAAACCCTACCTCCCCAGCAACATCCTCGCCACTTCTGCACTTAACCCACTGGCATCTAGAGCCTTTCTCCATGTTTGAGGTTCACATTTCCTAATCTGCTGTCAAATGTGGGAACTCAGTTGTTCAAGATGGGGAAACAGGGGTGCTATGGGAAGTATGTCAGTACTTGAGGTGGGTTCCAGGTGGGTTTAAGACAGAAAACTGTCCACAAAGTGATAGAACTACTGAGGTGAGCCAAGTAGAATCCATGCTAACCAAGAAACAAAGAGATATTCATATTTATATATATATAGGAATTTACCCTCTCTCCTGCCCACATATGAGCAGACAAAGCATGAGGTAATATCCAGGCTGCTAATGGGAAAGCCCAACTTTATCACACACTTAACACAGTAAGAATAGGATGCTGCAGAGAATAATTGTTTTCTCCTGTCATTTTCAAGCCTCATGAACATATTTCAGGAGTATGGAAAAAACTCTTTTTAAAGAGAAGATACATAACAGAACACAGAATTAATGTTGTTTATATTGGCAGACTCAATCCAAGACTAGGACTCTACTGTGATAAACATCAGGCATACACATAATAGGTGCTAGGCCCTGCCTTAGGGTAGATGGTTATGATGCAAACAGATAAGGCAGTCAAAGAGTACACCTAATTATACATCATTTCTCTGTTTTAAGATAAAGGCTTCAGGCATGAAGAAATTGGGTAACTTGCTAAAAGTCTCATGAAAACCCTGTGGCAGAGCTGGAAACCAAGCACATGCCACAATCACATTTCAAGTTATTGGGAGTAGGTAAAAAACCTAGAAACCCATTATTAATGTATTTCCAACTACAAGCTACATGCTAGAGCAGATATAACTGGCCACTAAACCACCATTTTTACTAAATTCTGGGTAAACTGCACACCCACCCCCCAACTACAGCAGTGTAAAAGGAGAACAATTCCATTTGTGCCACTAGATCTGTTCCCGCTTTACAGCAGAAAATCTGAGAACAAAAGTGGGGTGCTTCCTATGTTATATGTGAATGCATAAATTTGGTGTGAGAGTTTTCAAATTTATGATCCATTTAATGAAAACAACAATAATGAAATTGCAACACTGTATTTTAGATAGGAGAAAGGATGCTCATTTCTGGAAGCAACAGCAGAACAGAAAAAAAACATGAAGCAAAATCTCTTTCCTCTTGCCTATCATTGTACTCTGCTCTAGGAAAAGGGACGAGTCTATAGAAAAATTATAGGCAGCACTGTTAGACCAAGCTGTTCAAATAGAAAGGGTTAAACTGTTTGAATGACTGAGTTAGGGAGGGATGTGATAACCATCCGGTGCCCATACCATGATCTTACCGGCAGCAGCAGAATGGCTGCCACAGCTCAGTTTCTGCTTGTTTAGATTGGTTGAGTGTCCACTCAACTCGGCAGCGGGGCTAAGGCGGGTTTATTGTGCTGTGTGTGCTCTGGGAGTAGGAGGGCTGACGAAGATAAGTGCTGCTCTGCAGAGCAGCAGGAGTACCGACTGGCACATGTGGGGAGGTGCAGTACAATAATCTCCCATCTGCATGATATAGCTCTGAATCCCTTCCTTTACAGCTCAATAGGTGCATCTGCTGCCCCTCTGCTAATCCTCAACATTGTTTAAAATGCAGATCAGTGGAGATGATGCTTTTTCTTTCCCATTACAGACCACAGCCTAATAAAAGAGCTTTAATCACACAATATTCTATCTCTTGCAGGGTTTGCTGCTTCATTCTTTCCTCTTTGCCTTTGTTTGTAAGCCAGATCTTTGTCAGGCACTAGCCGCAGCAGAATATAATTTTGCAATGCAAGGTATGAAGCCAGTTGAAGCGACTATAACCTTTCCCAAAACTGTGGCATCATAATTAGAAGACCGTGACTGCAAAAGGTAAACAGCAGGGAACGCAGGTCATAGGAATGCCCTGAGAAAATGCATCCTAGCCCCCTGGATATGTTGCGTGATTTTAAGTGTAAAAAGCAGCATCAGCAGACTTCCTTCCTTGTCTTTGTCTCCCTAGCACTAATGCACTGTGACATTTTTTTAGATGTCAGAAAGTACGAGAGCTACAGAGGAAAGCTATGATTGGTTATGTGACTGTAGGCTGAGAAAAATGACTTAATTTATTTCACATAAAGAACATATACATGAACATATGTATGTGTAAATGCTAACCTGAAATAACTAGCTCTTTCCAGGCAATTCTACAGCCAAATGAATGACCCAGTAAGCTGGATAGCTGTTCTTGCTGTCAAAAGAAGGAGATCATGCAAGTCATCATTGTAAAAATAAGACCATAAGGTCCACTGTAGTTAAGCCCCGATCCAGCTCTGAATGTTCCGAGGAAGAAGTGACATCCCAGAGTCCTCCTTTCTATAGCTAATTCCATCAGTATATTTCAGAAGGAAGGACCAGTCTGGAATTCTCCTCATACATGTTTATCAAATTAATTTTCTTCTCTATCAAACTTAGTTCCTGCAAATAACTGTACAGCATGATACAATAAATCTTGTCTCTCCCTACATCTATGAACTGCAGCAAGAAAGATAAGCAAACCAATTATTTTACTGATCAGGGTATGTCTGTCTGCCACAAAATTACAACATATGGTGGAAAGGAGGGCAAAGGAATCCTTCCTGTGTTCTTAACGTTCCAAGAAACATGTTCATGGCATGATGATAAAACATAGCACAGCACTTCCCCTAACACAGGGAGCAAGACGGATACTGAAGGAATAAGAAACACAGAAGGGATCTGGCTATGAGGGATGTACTCCTTTCTATTAATACTTGAGTCAACAGATCCTCAAGAGAATGGCTGAGGACAACTCACTGCTTGCAAGACTTCCGGATGCTACTTGGAGCTTGGCAAGACCCAGACCTTCACTTGCTGAAATACTAGCTGCTCTGCAGGTACTCTCTGCTATAGCAGAGCCAACTGGGCATCACAGAGGGTCTTGAACGGCACGATCCTATGGGCACACACAGGCCAAAACCATTCAAGCCATTCGTCACCAGAAATACATATGCTCTGTTCATTTATGAAGCCTAGGCAGATGCTGTGCTAGCCACTGACTTCCCAGACAGCAGGAAACCAAACATGTTCTGCCCGACTTACACATCTGTACAGAAATTGTCAGCAGTCCCATCCTTCAGAGCCTCTTTCATTTGAACTCACGGGAGTCCCTAACAGTAACTCTGCGTCTGTTAGACTTGCTGATCAAGGACAGCCCAGCACGAGGTCCTCTTCTGCCAGTTGCCATCACAGCAATTAAAGGGGAAAAGACTATGGGACAAGTCATTTCATCAGTGCACAAATGCATATATTATTTGTCTCATTATGTAGACACAATATGATTTTCAATTAGCTGTCCAGCGGTATGATCGAACACAAGATACTTTAATTATGTATTTCATGGACATGCTTCAAACGTGCTGTTTCAATCTCAAAATAATTAGCTGCATGCACAGGCAACTTCGAGAGTTCCAGAGGGCCTGTGGCTACTTTCCTTTCTGAAGATACAGAGGAGTTATTTGAGTTTCCTGAAGTGCAAAGGCCTCATGGTTGCAAGGTGACTGCACCCAGTGCATCTGTCTAGAATTACAGATGCCTGTGCAAGCATATATGATTGGGTTCCTAAAGAAACATGGAAAGCGGTCAATAGCTGCCATATGGTACACTTGATACTTCAGAAGAAGCCCTCTGTGAATATTAGATCTTGCAACGGATTCTTTGATGAAGCATCACAGGATATGCACCCACACAAAGGCATGCACACACCTCCACACAGACTACCGGAACCAAATCCAGGAAAGTAGAAGTGAAGCAGGGCTGAAGAGGGCAAAAGGTGGGGAAAGGCCGGAAATGAACCAGTGAAGCCAAGTGGCATTCACTACTCCTCTCGTCGAGCTGCAGTGCTGACCTATGGTAGCAGTGTCTCATTTGCTGTTTGTATAAGCAGTAGTAAATTACTACCTCCTGGTAAAAAAGGCAAGGAAGATGCTATGAAACAAGTTTTCTCCAATTAACAAAGCCTCCCAGGACCACTTATACACTGTCCCCTCCTAATGAGGGCACCCAAAGTCATAATCCAGTTCTCCTCTATAATTAACGCCTGTAATTACTAGTATACAACACTTTGCCTTAACTAACGGCACTACTCAGAACATCAAACATTTATAGCTGCACTTTTGTGCATATTAGATACAAAGCATGCAAGTTTCATAGCAAAAACCCATTTTTTTTTGCATATAGGAATACCAGATTTCCATTTCAACTGCTGGCTAAAGTATCTGAGTACTCCTGGCAGAGTCTAGAGAGGTTAAATTCTGGCAACCCTACACAAGCATATGTGAATATGGATTGGTTTTCTTGTTATAAATAGCAATATCTTGGAGGACTCCACCTGCCAATAATCTCTACCAAGGTGACCAGACAACATATACCGCAACGTATCTAGAATGTTTTTTTCTTAAACATCTATTCTGGAGTTGCTGAAAATAGCACCAAAAGGAATTAGGAGCATTAACTGAAAGGGGGAAAATGGCAAGTATAAATGCTGCCACGGGGTACTTATTGTTCCCACAACCAGAATGCTATATGACATCTCTCCCAAGAAACAGTCAACTTTTACACTAACTCCCCAATAACTCAATTATCTGTGTCAATGTCAAGGCAGGGCTCTGCTCCTTCACATCCTTTGTCATATATATTTATCTCCTCCTACATCACAGCAGTCCTGTTGGCCTTAGGAAAGAGAAAGCAGATTTCCTTTGGTGGAAATGAGGCCTGACAAGAAAACAAGGCAAAGATTTTGAATGCATCTTTTGTAATTAAGGGAGTTGGCTGTTTTTCCTGTAGGTATTTATAAGAGGTTTGTTTGTTTGTGAAGCTACTAAGCTTCAGGGAATAATTTCAAAATTGTTACTGCTTCAAATTTGATGAGATTTTTCCACGCTAAGTTCTCTGTAATTTATCACATCAGGAATGGAAGGAGGTAGCATGCACCTTCAGAACATGTGAGATGGTGAGGACTACCACACAGGCAGAAAACTACAATTTCTCCATGCATCCCTGCTCTCAGCAAGCAGGATTCACTGGATGATGCTCAGCAGCAGCCAAAATGTCAGTGAATCTTATCAACATCAGGTGCCATGGAGGATGGGTGCTTCAGTATATAAGATATGTATTAAAGCAGCAAAAGACTTGTTTAGCAACCCCAAACTTTGGACAAGGTCATGTGTTGTAGTTTCACATACACTTTAAAGCCACAGAAGCTAACACTAATGCTACAAGCAGCAGTTCAACCTTCTCATGTCACCTGCAAGTGTTTCCTTGTCCATGTAGTAAACCAGCTCAGAGAACTGATGCGGGTGAAAGCCAAAGAAAGAAAGAAAAGGGTTTAACTAACTCAGGTCTGTACCCAAATACAGAACACAGAAGAACCACACAACCTGCAGAGGAAGAGAGGTCACTTCCCCTAACAGTGATGCCGACTTAGCCACATTGACATGTACATACACCATGCTACCAGTATAGCTCCCAAATGTCCAAATTCCATTCTTTTCTCTGTTGCAAACTCTCTCCACATTACTAATCAATCACTTCTTTCCCAAGCCTCAACTCCCCATCAGTGACATGGGGCAACATTATTTCCTTTGTTCTTTCTGTCTACTTGGAGCATAGGGTCTTTAGCACTAGGGCAAGAGGTTCGTACAATCTGTACAGCAACAAGTATAATACATCTCCAATTCTGAGCAAAAAGTGTAGGCACCATTGTATTACAATTAAGATATAACAGTAAAAGGAGAACTGACGGCTATGCCTCTTCATAAGTGATGGCTGTAGTAACTTCATTAATGTGATACCAGTTGTTTTGGAATACGGCCGAGATAAGCTGTGTCTTGCATATTTTGTTCTGGTGTCAAATAAGAGAAGGCACTTTTTCTGGACTATGGCTGACAAAAACGTTAAGGCACAAGTCAGGAACTCAAAAGACCTGTATTCCCAGCCTTACGGGAATTGTCCTGTGGCATCAGTCATGTAAGTACACCTGTCAGCATGGACCTAACTACCTCAAGGTCTTTTTGAATCTGGACCTCAATCTTTCTATGCCTTTGATTTTTTCCATTGGTAATATTAACCTGCCACACACTCAGGTCGGTAAAATGTCAAGAGTACTTCTAAGGTGGTTTTATAACGGCTCCTTTTCTTCCTCCTTAGGACTGAGCAGGAAAGACAATTTGCTGAACTTGCTATTTCTAACTGTTCTACAGCAGCAGATACACAGAACCCATCAATTCTCACCGACCAGTCTGCACTTATAACATGTCCACCCCAAATTGATATTTCGGCCTTTACATAACACATCACACCCTCCAGAATGTATTATGCCCTTTAACACTAGAGGGGGTCAGCAAATTGAGTAAACATATGGGTGTCTTTGAAAAATTTGTACCTTCACTTAAGCAAGTTACTCTTCTTCCCTTTCAAAATCATGGAGGTACAGCTAGATTAAACATGGCTAAATCAGGTCTAATCATACACATGCCATTTGTAATAGCTTAAATTGATGGATTGTTTGCTTTAGTGATTTCTTTTCAAAATTGCTCCTTAAAAATAAACATGTATTTCATAAAAAGTCAGTTAGGCTGTGCTGGTTAGTATGTATGAGCACATACCACCATGAGACAGAAACATGTCCTCTTCCTTTGTCCTTCAGACACAGTTCTGAGTTCCTTAGTTTTATAAACCATGACCACGTTGTGCAACTCATGGTGACAGCAAATGTTATCATCGCTTGTTCTTTACCATGTATTCCTCTTTTCTGTATTAGAAGTCCTTCTCCGTCATATTAGGAAATCAGCAAACAATTCCTTTCCAAACAGCACACCAGAATTTCCAGCTTTGTATTGAAGGATGTATCAGCTTTCATAACCTACATATTTATGTTGGTAACACTGACAGCACTAAAACAAATGAGTTCAAGTCAATAAACAACATAGATGCAACTGAAAAAAATAGTTAATCTCATCTTGGTTAAAAGCATGTGAACAAGGAGAAGGCTAATTGAGATTAGTGGAACTACTTATGAGTTAAATGAGTACTAACAAGGCAGGACTACAATCACCCTTTGTAAGCAATTGAGAACACTGACAGTGCCATCACACTGCTTGACAAGTTGATAACTCATCTCCTGAGTGGAAGAAAACTATGCCAAAGATTTTATCCAACTGAGAAAGCCAAGGGGCTAAGAGGTGTTTATATTCCATTCACTTACAGAATGGAATATATACATAATGGAATATATACCACTTTTAGACCTATGCCTCCTATTGCTCAGTCTACAAATTAACTGTAAGCTTATTTTGAATTTTAAAAAATTCCAAGGAAATACATTTCAGCCTACAGAGAAGAAATGTACCACCAATTAAAACTGGGATCCCTTTACTGGAGACAGTCAAGCTCTAAGCTTTCTGTGAAGGATATGGAGTGCACGCACACAAACAAAAGATTATGCAAATCAAAAACCATTAGATTATGCAAACAAATACTATTCTGCTATACATAGGTTCATGTTAGTCTTTATGACAGCCACAAATCACCTGTCACCAAATTAAAAACCAAGATTTTATAATTTTTGAGCTGTTGAAGGAGGTCCTATGGCTACACACACCTCAACCAGATTGCAAACGCAGCTCTAAAGGCCATTTACCCCTAAGCAGCCTAGCATGATTTTCACCAGAGCTGCAATCAAACCTGAGGCAATAAGGGCCAAAATATGCTATGAATTACACTAGTGTAAAGCAACAATAACTCCAATCACTCCAGTCAAGTTTACACAAGTTTGGAGAAGATGATCATTGAACCTAATCAAAGACTAACACAAGTTTGGAGAAGATGATTGAACCTATTCAAAGACTATCTACAGTATCATGTGCTTCCCTATTTCCTCCCAGTGATTTTCATATAAAATTTACTAAATGTATAACACTAAAGATGGCGTGCATGTGACATCTTTGTATCATTATCAATGGTCTTCATTTTGGGGAAAGGTTTGGGGAAGGTTCTCTAGCTTCTGAACAGCCAAGTCATCTGTCCCTCCAATTTTAGGTCTCTCTAAAGTAGACATACTGGTTTCTTATTGCTTAAGACAGGGTAAAGATCTTAACTGTCCATGCCAACTGTCTCAAGTCTGAAGTACCATGAAGTTTTGATGACATGGTCCTAATGAAAGTAGACACAGTTTTTCTTAATGTAGCTTCTTAATGGGCCCCAAAGCGTGTTACTGAGCTCATGGTTCTGGGGCCAAAAGCTCTTTCATGCAGTGCTTCCCTTCATTAAGCCACTTCTTTATCATGGGCTGTTGTATTCAAAGTCCTTTAAGAATTAGGAGGAGTCTTCTCCACTGACTTCAACAGCATCTGGCCTCATGGAAGGAATGAGGCCCCCTGCAGTGAAATGTCTCAGCCCAGTGGCTCTGTCTCAAATCTGTCAAAATCAGACAGGACTCCTGAGAATTTTATCAGGATCCAGCAGAGACAACACCTTGAGTGCAAGCTAGATGAAACCAAGGCTCATAAGGTAGGACACACTATTTGGGAAATCACTGCGGATTAAGAATCTAAAGAGAGAATTAAATTAAGAATCTAAGAAGAGACTTAGCATTTTCTCACTGAGGTACCCTGTCTGGATTTCAGAAAGCAGAATTCAGCCCAGATCCACCTGAATTTGCTGAGAAAATAAACGATCACACATGGTGAACAGCATTTGAAAGCAAACATTATATGAGAGCACCTTTAAAAAAGAAATAGAAAAAGTGAGTTGAACTTTCCACTTCTAATAAGTTTGCTGATGGAGGCTGATGGAGGCTACCCTCAAAACCAATGTCACAACTAAATCATTTCAGTATTCTGGATACCATCTAATTCTCCACCAATTCTCTGATTTCAGCCCACTTTAACACAATGTTTACATAAAAAAAAAAAAAAAAGAAAAAATCTAATCTCTGGCATTGTCCACCTAGTTGTCAAGAACCAGAAACAACTGCCAAAAATTAAAGTAATTTAGGTGAACTCCATTTGATCTGCATATCAAGCATTGCTAAATCTCTCTACGTCCAATGCTAGGAAATCAGACTTGTGGGAAACCTCCCCTTCAGGCAAACACAGCTAAAAGACTTCAATACCACTCAGCATCTTTTGGCCAATCCACCAAACTCAATGTTTTCTGTACAGAAGTACCTAAAAAATAAAAGCCAGTGAATAGGCAGTAGAAGCAGCTATGAAAACAGCTTCCATAGCAAAGAGCATGAAAAATGGTCCAGGAATCTTAAACTCCCCTTTTCTTGTTCCTAACTGGAGGCTGCACATCTGCACTTCCTTTGGAAAGACTAGATTTTTCCATCTCCCCTCTCTAACCTTCTTGCTTCCAATCTCTACAAATACAAACCTCTTACAGTTCCAGTTTTCCCCACTATACTCTGACACCAGTGACTCTGCCTCAGTTATACTTGGGATGCTTCCAGAGCAGCTTAAAAGCCCCCTTGAAAGAAAAGTGAAATAATAACATAAGGTTCTAAACCATACCAATAAATTTAAGTGTTGCTGCAGACCCTGATGAAAAGAGAGAGGCAGAATACATTGCCTCAAACTCAGATTTCTTTAAGCCAAGACAGAAATGACGATTTGCCTCTGGCAAAAAGGCAGGGTATCTGTTCCACTGCCTGCCATGTAACTGGGATAATCCACCTATCTACAAATCTCACCGTACATAAGCTACATGAAACCCAAGTAATACGCAGAGTGTGAAGCAGAAAGAAACAATCTAGTTCAGTTTTCCAGGGAGATGAATGGCCAGCTGAGCCATTTTTCAGGACTTAACTTTCCAAACTAAAAGAGCAGTTCCAAGGGCTGGAGGAAAAAAAAAAAAAAAGGAGGGGGTGAGGGGAAATCAACTCAGCAGTAGCTGTTCAAAGAGATAACTTAAAATCTCATGAATAAAAGTCTTTTTGCCTAAAAAGAGGATGTTCTTTTTCTATTGCCTTCTAGCCTCCTCCCAAATATGCTGACAGAGAGAGATGAATGGCAATGGCAGTATCAGAAAGTACCTACAAGGACTTGAGTTTTGCAGGTGGAGATGTAAGATCAAGGAACAAGTGTGTCAAGTCCCCACATTGTTTACTTGAATCAAACAGTAGATTAAAAATTCTCTTTCTGGACCTAGTGCCTAGAAACGCTTATATGAAGTAGAGGTTATAATGGCAGATCGTCCTCGATCTTTTCCCTGTTCTGACCTAATGTTAAAAAAAAAGGCTGGGGGACTCCTATCCACTGATGAATAAACGTGAGCTTAACTCAGAAATATACTTAACCAAATTTCAATCAATGCTACTTAGAGATAAGCGGTCCTTTAAATGAATAGATTTGCTTTTCTAAAATTGGAACAAATAGAAAAATCTATAGCTAGTGATGGACAATACATGTCAGTCGAGATTATTTTTTACAATCCAATGTGCAGATTTTGTAGCAATAAGATATTTTCAAATTTGCATCTTTCTGACAAACAGTTCAGAACATTATTTAAAACAATAAACTGAAAAACATGTTCTTTCTAAAATCTATTTTTACATTCCTTTTTGCCCAGAAAATGCTCATCTGTGCCACTGACTTTTCACAAGAATGTTTTAAAGCGTCTAATTTTACTACTTTTTCCATTATTTTTGCTTCCTGCTCTGCTTGACAAGCCTAAAGAATAGCAGATGTGTAGGGGCAAAAATAATCTATGTTGCTATTACAATGTCTGATAAAATAAAACCAACTCAGAGGGCTTTTTTTCACCCTACAACATGCAATAGGATTAACATTCTCCCTAGAAAGATGCACTTTACTTCTAGGCCACAAGGCCATCTGACTCTAATTTGACTCAAAAAAAAAACCCCTCCAACTTTTGACCATCTCACAATATAGTAGTGGAAAACATCTAGGTCACATAATTCTGTCTCATCCAATTTGGATGCAGTTCTTCCAAGGATATAAATTCATTAGAGAGACAGATTGTAAACAAACATATACACACACAAGGGAAAAAAAAAAACAAAACACAAATAAACTGGACAGATTCTGCCTGCTCATTCTGCATATATATGACTACTTGACCCAGAAACCAAAGGTTTCACCATCTAGTCACTGGGTTAGAGTCATTCACCTACATAAATTAACTCAAGAAATTTAGCCTCTCTTACTACCTTAGAGAATATCGCACAGCATTTCACAGGAGATTGTGGTTCCCTCCAATTTATTTACTACTCAAAGTTATCCCTAAAAAACCAAGCTGCCAGTCTTACAATGGATTCGTGTTTCTCCCCACTGAGAGCCCCAGTGGACTCCTGGGGACATCTCTTCAAGTATGATGGTAAGCAAGCAGCACTGGAGACAACAGCATCAGCTCTGGATTATTTCTGAGAGATTTTTAATCACTCCACAGAGATCAAAAGTAATTTGCAGCAAGAACACAGATATTGGTTAGTTGTGATTATCTTAGGAGTTAGACCCCATGAAACTGATATCCTATAAAATAATAACTTCTCTCAATCAGCTGAGCACAGCTTTCAAAACTAGAAGCTCTTAAGGAAACATCTGGGCCTTAGGACCTCCCACAGAAAGTTACAACTTTGTGAAGAAGTAGGAAACAATGCCATGTTAGGCACTTAAAAGTACTTTCAATCTTTTTTTCTCTTAGTCACCTGTGCCTTGCCCAAGACAGGAACTGTAAAAAACACCGAGCTTGAAGAAAATGTTGTCAACCAAAGAAGAATACAGGCCAGGTTTTCTTCTTGCAACTTCCAACCAAAGTTGCATACCTGCATAGTTGCAACTGCAAGGGTATTTTTAGATCACTGATACGTCCATTAAATTCCGTCTTGTGCCAGGGCTCCCAGGGAGCCCTGATCCAACCACTGCATCATGCACAACTCCGCGTGTTAAAATACCTGCACAGGATGTTTTAATTTAGTGGTTTGTAATGTTTTGTCATCACTACGATCAGAGACACAAAGTAATTAATCGGGCATACACAGCGCTCTTGCTCACGCTGCTGTCTAGCACAATTAATTACCTGTGCCAGGTTTGGAAAAGTTGATCGTCCCACTATTCCCTGTCCCACAGGAAGCGTATCTCTCAGTAAATAATTCTGAACAAACATAGGAAGCATGTTAAATAAATGTTCTGCAGCCCTACACACATTTCATTCATGAATACAAAAAAGAAAGAAAAAAATGAAAACCACAGCTCGTATATATATGTCCATACTAGTTTAAAGGCCAAGAAATAATCTACTTGGAGAAAAATAGATGTATTTCCTTAGTATATGCAGTACTTTCTCATATTTCCTGTAGCAAATTCCTGAAACCTGCAAGCACTGACATTTATTCAATCCAACTTATATTTTGTTACCCAAAACAAACTCCACTTCTCTGCCATATGCTCAAGGAGCACAGGGAATCCTACACTGCCAACACTAGGCGTTCATCCATTGTTGCAATGTCTGAGATATCACAGGACACATTCCCATCTGCTTTTGAATTTTGTTTCAACAAGAAAGGCTAATAAATTCTCCGATTCTTTTGCCCCATTAATTCCCTTCGGAGCAGTATGCGTGTCAAATCCAACCTGGCCAGCATCTTCTGTCCACAATGACAGTACAGAGAAGCAGGGGCATAAGGATAGGTAGGAAGCGCCCGAGATACCTGATGGGAAGACAACTCACATTGCAGCATTCACAGTCCTACTCAGAGAGAGTGCTCCTAAGAACATGCCTCAGAGGGATGATGCTGGGAACAGCGAGTCCCTGCAGGCTCCAGTAACTTTGCGACTGGACTGGACTGTTAAGAGCGAGTGAAGGACAGCCAGCATTGGTTGAACCACTTTGGGAACCAGTCTTGATTAAGAGAATAACCAATGAATCAGTCTTGATTAAGAGAATAACCATTGTTTTCCCAACTCCCTCTGCTCTGAAAACCTACAAATTCACATCAGGTACAGTGACCTGTAAGCTCCGGGGTGGGGCATAGACCATATTCTCCTTCTCAGTATGGAGAGTGCATAAGACCTCCAGGCATTTAAAAGAATGCCCATCTGCTAGATGCAAAATTAAAAATACAGTTTTTATCTGAAAAGAAGCTCACAGCCTGAGTTTCAAATCTCAGCTGCTTGCTTTCTTACACATGAACAAACTGCATATATATATCAAAAATATACATATATAAAAAATATACATATATGTGTATATAAACGCTCTATTTGTCTTCACTTGCACATCACAAGACAGATTCAGGCTTGCCGGATTTAACCCAAAAAAGGTTACAAAAATACAAGATAAAGTAATGAACATAGGACAGTCCATACATTCAAAGGAACTCTTCAAAATGCAATTTTTGTACGCTTTCCTAAATTTAATTAAAAATAAACACATATTTTGCTTTTTCTATACAGTAATTAATACACTGAGGGCTTAAGGACCTTTATTATCACTGCAGGAATTTATGTTTGTGGTAGCAGTGTTGTTCTTTCTTCTCCTTCAAAAAGATATTCACAAACCAGAGGAGAAACTCTTTGAAGTATGCGGTAGGGACTTGTGCCCACTCCTTATGCAAAACTCTTCTAACATGATCTGACCGAGACGCAGTTTTCCCCCTCCAGCCCTCAGCAGCATGAATCTCGCATCAGTCAGATGCAGAGATCTCACAGCCCAGCACCTTAGGTCCGCTGGAGTGAGAGATGAGAGAACTGGAGCTCTTCAGGGGACCTCAGCAATTCCGAGCACCACCGCTGCTCCCCACATCACAGGTAGCTGAAAGCGGAGTGCAAACCCTTACGTAATTTGACTATGACACATCACAAGTCTTTTCTTGACACAAGCTGCATATTTATAAACTAAGCAGGTAGAAAAAAGGTGGGGAGGGGATGAACAATTTTGCAAAGTTTTCAATTTAACTTTCATTGTAAATAATCTAGTTCAGAGACAGAAGCTCTTCAGACCTGGGTGGGACTTTATTTAAGCCACTGAAACTGAGTGGCAAAGGAGTCCAAATAAATTTTTCAGGCATACAAACATGGACATGGGAAAAAACAAAGGTAGGGAGTAATTTCTGGAAACAATGCTAAGCATCTCAAATGCAAATTTTAAAGTTCATGAGTGACAGGCACTTTAAGATCTGAGATCCTGGCCACAGCAAAGGCAGAGAGCATTCAGGCCCTGATCCAGCAAAACATCTGGGCTTGTGTTTACCCAGGAGCACGTGCAAGTCCACAGCCATAAAACAACCCCAGTGCGCAATTGCCTTTAATCCCTCAATATGCCACCACAACAATTTGGGGACAATTTGGGGCAATCAGTACAAGACACACTTTCTGATTTGATTTTATGAACTGTCTTGCATTTTCTTGTGCTGGAGTAGCATTTGTATGCGTACTCTGGATAGAGTGATGGCTTTAGATTAAATGAAAGGAATTTCTTCAGAACAAGAAAACTGGTGCTTACTTTTAAAAACTCAGAAGGATTCACACAGATAAAGGAAGCACAGATAAATCTAAGAGAGGCAAAGGGGCTTCATTTCCTAACTTTGTTCAGAAGAGTTATGTGTGTGAGACTAGTTTTACTGTTTTGTCTATATGTTACTATCTATTTTGTTCTGACTAAAAAACTAAAAGGGTTTGAGTCTTTCACAAAATCTGCTCCCTTGACTGTCACATGCCCTTCTGAGGAGTGAATTAGAATCAAGTCTCTCCCCAGGTGGAGGTCTGAGATCATGTGCTTAAACAGCCTGAAGAACACAGCGATGCTAAGCTAACATAACCTTGTGAGATACGCGCATCAGGATGGTAAGAAAGCTTCAGCCCGTCCCATTGCTTCCCATTCTCCATTTCCAGCTAGCAAGTCCAGGGGACCCTCTCCTAGGCACCAGCTGCAGACAGACAGGGAAGAGCTCCAAAGCAGCATCGGGGCTAAATAGTGTTTGTGTGTTTATGGCCCCTCTTGATGATTTAAAAAAAAGGTAGAAAAAGTAGCAGCTTAGTCTACATTATTTCTGCTACAAAGCCTTTTCCACACCATGCAAAAACCCTCTCCTGTGAAGACAAAACTCTTCTGCTGGTAGAACAGCTCTTCTTTCCACTGTGCCTCCTATTAGCCAGGAAGGTGAGCACTGCTTCTGTGCAAGCAATATTCTAAAAAATGTTGCTGGATCAACCACATCTGGATTGCGCCAGACCTGAATGCAGACCTTCCCATACCTAGACCAGTATCTAAATTCTCACACATCAGTTATAAGGAAAACAGGAGCAGAAATAAATGTGTGTTAAGAGGAGGAGGGAATGGACTGTCTTATCAAGCTGCCTGCACAGTTCTTGCAGCTCCTGTGGGACACAACAATAGCTCTCGCAAAGGGACATTTGAAATCTTGGATTACTATATCCTGATCAGCAATTAATGATTTGCAATCCCAAATTATTTTTTGCTTGTCCTTGGGCAATTTGGCAATGAAGTATGAACCAGGAAGACAGAAGCCCAGTTCTCATGAGCCAGGTTGGTGCTTCAGGGTTGAGGGTAGCAGAAACTAGTCTTGACAAGTTAGCCATGCAAATATTAGGCGCCAGTCGTATCTGAGCAAGTATCTCCGTGCTGCTGTCTTGTGTCACTGTCACAGAAACTGATGCATTGTGACAACTTTCACACCCGGAGTTAAACTAAATTCATTTCAATCATGCTTTCAAACGAACAAAATTAACACCAAACTCCTAACACTTTAGTGAAATAAACACTAACAGTTTAGAGAAGCAAAACATTTACAAGCAAATCCAGACAGCCACCAAAGTATGAAGCTCAAAGCTGTTCACCCACACTAAGCCCTATGGAGTCCTCATCAGTCCAGTACAGCTTTAACCTACCTTTCTGTATGTGCATCCTACCCTGGCTGACACTAAGTGCGGGTAAAAATGTTGCAGAACTTGAATTAGGTTACAACTAAATAGGGTCAGGGACTTTAAATATACATACAGTGCCTAACATAACACAGTCTTGCTTTCTCCCTATGAACATTTAGACACCATCATACTAGAAAAAACTATTACAGCAGTCAACTAGAAATGGGAATAAAAAACCTGCAACAACTATATCAGTTTTCATGCCATGTACAGTTTAAATAAAATCCTGATTAATTAACATTTGATGGAGAACCTAACCTCTCAGTGCTTTTCCAGCCAATGCTGAAATCATATACCTGTTAGATGGAGAACTAAATAGATCATTTGGGTGACATTTCCTCCCAGGACAGAACACCATTATGGACAAAAAAAAAAAAGCCACAAAAAGAAACAAGGGTTACACTGGTTCAAAACCATGTACAGAGAGCAGAGGCCATATCACAGCCTCTCCAGTTTCCACCAAAGATCCCTTTGGGTGAATGAAGTTGTAAAAGATTCATACCCTGAGTTTTCTGCGCTTCTCCAAGTCCTGGACATTACGTTTAGGCATGGAAAGAACAGCTATATCCTCTCACAGCCTTACGCACTTTATGTGCTTGTGTTTCTAGCAGCGGAGGCACATGCTGCGTTTGGAAGGCCAGCATGGAGACTCAGCTGGATGCATTGAATTCTCTGCTCCTCAGAGGGTGAGGACGAAAGCCACTGTCACCATTTCACTCTGTGACAGAGGGCAGACAACCTTCCACAGCCAGAAATCAGGCAGGCTCCCTCCCTGTGTCTATTAGTGATGGGCACTTAACTCCATTTCATTTAAAATGGGAAACAACCTGATCCTATGGCTTTCCACTTGAAATGGTAACACACTGCTTACAGCAATGATGTCAACATCCTCAGCCATGAGACAGAAATATAAGGAAGCCAGAGCCACAGAAGAAAGTTTCCAAAGGAAATAGTATTTTTCATTATAATATTTATGTTTTATTTACTTCCTAGTTTGTACACATAGGAAACTGAAATGCTCACAGAATTAAAACTAACCATGATGAAGTCTGAATTGGTGGGGTCTTTCCATTTTGAAGTTGTTATAAACATCCAAAGCATAGCAAAAAAAGGTTTAAAATAGAGCCTTGACCAAATATGCATCAAGGAAAAATCTTCGTACCATCAGAGGTATCCCTCTATAGTTCTAGTGGGACACAAGGGAGCCAACAGCAGCGGGCACAGTGAAAGCCTGCCTTGACTCACTGCCCAGTATCTGTTTGTAGAGATAGACTGATACTCACTGTCCAATATCCTGTTTATACAGAAAAAATGCTACCCACAAAACATCACTAGCAGCAGCAGTCTTATTATTTATACTACAGAGATAAAAGGACAAATGCATAAAATATTAGGGCAAAGAAGAAAATATTTTACACTCAATGGCAAATTCTTCCTATCCCAACAACTTATCTTTTCCACAGATGTAAAAAGTAGGAAGTTTCAATTGAAACAAAGATGTATGATGGGTTCTATTCAAGGAAAGAAAGGAGAGGGATGAAGACCAACAATTTCCAGTTACATTAACCCCCTTCTGCTTCAGGGATCTTTATTTTAAATTGTTGAGGTGTATCAGAAAGCTCCAGCTCAGTTTCCCATTACATTCTCCCTGTGTCATTGTACCTAATAACCCAGAAGGCTTTAGAAATGTTTCTGCTTTCATTATTTTCTCCTACTGGATGCCTAGTTGTTTAATAACTTTATCATTTTACAGTTATTTGTATTCAAAATAATCTGTAGATCAAATTCAAATGTAACAGCACAAAGTAGGGACAGAGAAAAATAATTATTTAGTATGGTCTGGAGTAAAAACTCAGTTTAATGTAATAGAATTCAGCACAAGAATGTGTAGGTTAAGTACCAGGAACCATTTCCTAACAACAAGATCCATCAGACTCAAAAAACAAACTCCCCGCAGAAAAGGTGGCATCCTTTTCACCTGCTTTTGAAACAGGACAGATGATGGCAGTGGAGCATATAACATCATGAACCACCTGCAAAAGGAAGGTGACCTAAAACAACTTCCATTTCTGTCCTCTTACAGTGATCCACAATATGAAAGGAGAAAATTCTTTCAGAAATACATTATAGCCAACCTCAATCAACTGGAAAGCCAGACAGTCACAGCCCAACCATTGGCAAACCAACACTCATGGCACCCTAATAAGATCTTGTCTCTTATTTTGCTCTGTTCCTGCCTGTTAGGACTCCACCTGGGAAATTGCCCAGGCCATGAACAGATTTAAGGATCTGAACCAAATTTTCTGAAATTGCAGATGTTTTCTCATATATTAAGCTTGTTTCTAACTTCTATGCCAAATACAGACAAGCTTCCTATTGTGCTCTTGTGAATTGGGGCCCTTCTGTGCAAGACCCTTACAGAATGAACAACTTACTCTACATATAAAATACGTGTACTATACATTAAATTATATGCATTTATTATTAATTTGTTATTAAATGATATATCGTTTATTTGCTGTAGGTGCCACATTTTGTTTTCCAATTAATTGAAGGAGGGCATGTACTAAAAACGTTCTTTTTTCAAATTCTGTAGAATTTCATTAGATAAATTAACAACATGTCTAAAATGAAGGAGAATACAATGTAGTAGACTCTCAGAGCAAAATAATATTGTACTGTGAGTGCAAAACAATTTATTTAAATTCATCAACAGATTTTATCTAATTCCACAATAGCCATATGAATTTTCACCTTAATTTCGCACGTGAGAAGATTCAGGCTCAGAAAGATTAGATGCCTTGCCCAAGCCCATACTCTAAAGCTAGCAACAAAGATTCATGTGTGGTTAGAAGCATATCTAATTTATTTCTATCTACATTTTTATTACACTCAGG
This sequence comes from Phaethon lepturus, assembly GCF_000687285.1. Lineage (NCBI taxonomy): Eukaryota > Metazoa > Chordata > Aves > Phaethontiformes > Phaethontidae > Phaethon > Phaethon lepturus. The sequence continues at coordinate 98,001 of NW_010513834.1, forward strand.
AGCATAGTATTTCAGTTCTTTACAGTACTCACAATCAATAAACCCTTGTATTTTTCCTGTCAGCAGGGATTTGTGACTTTCACCATTACAGAAGCTGAGAAATAAAGACACAGAGGTATATGCTGACTTGGCCAAAGCAAGTTGCCCAGAGAAGTCAATGCCTGAGGCAAGAACAGAATCTGAACCCCCCAGAGCCCCAGCTCTTACCCTCATGTTCCTCCTTTCCTATGAAGTTTCTTTCTTTCTTCTTTCTCTTCCTCTCACTCCCTTTTTCTATCTTAAGTGGGTCAGTTTAGTATCCAATGAGATCTTCTTGGAGATTCTTTAACTGTACTTTTCAACAAAAAGGCATCAATATGTACAATAAGAATGAAATCAAATTGATAACTGATAAGATTGTTCAAAAATCATAGAATCATTAAACAGTTGGGGTTGGAAGGGACCTTTAAAGGTCATCTAGTCCAACCCCCCTGCAATAAGCGTGTGCATCTTCAACTAAATCAGGTTGCTCAGAGCCCCGTTCAACCTGACTTTGAACATTTCCAGGGATGGGAAACATCCCTGGTCTTCATTCATGAGGTAACACCACCAGAAAGGAGGGGAGAGGGGATGCTACAGTGAAAATGCAGCTCCTCAGGCCATCAGCAGAACAAGCCAACTTACTTCTCCCTTATCACTGTAACACACTGGATTATTTTCTCTTGTTAACAGCTATGCCTTGCAGATGCTGAATTGCTTTGTAACTGAAGCAGCAGGGACTGGTAAAGAGTAATTCAAGATCTGTTTCCAAGCAGTTTATGTAAGCCTGTCATTCCACATGGCTACTTTCTAAAGTTCAAGGGGAAATGAAAGCTGGGCTACCAAGGTTTCTATGATGCATGACTCATGCTACCAATGGTATACCATGGCTACCAATGATCGTGCATCATTATACCACAAAGCGTTGCATATACAACAAACCCCTTAATGTAGCTGACTTGCATTCCTACAGCTTCTCTTTATCTGTCTTGTAGGATAAGCAGAGAAAACAGACACAGGCAGACTTGGCGAAGTCTCTGCTCACTACCGCAGAGTGCCTCTGATACTACTTCCCACCCTCCAGGTACTAAAGTATGGAGCAAGAAAATTGCAACGCAGTATTAAAACTAGACACTTTTTTTCTTTTAAGCCTTTTACTCCAGCAAATAGCTCACAGAACACCACACTGTTTGATGTTTTAATGTTGCAATATATATCCTACAGCACGAGCTGGGTTTAGGGAACTAGCTACAGCTTCAGTCAGTACAGTAATCAACCTTAAGTAACTCCATGCTGTAACGATGGCACAGAAATAGCATTAAGATGTGGCCAGAGGTGTGTTTTCCTAGTTGCTGACGAAGGGAGAAAGGCAGGCCTGCAGCCAGCTTCCAGAAATGCCCACAGGGACAGCCATACATCACCTTCTCAGAAGCATGTGTAGTCAGATTATGCGATGCACAGCTGGCACTGTGGCAATGAACTACCCTCTCATACCTCTCTTTAAACACATCTCCCCTAGTCCTCCGAATCATCTTCTCTGCTTGGGGAAAGGCGAGAAACTGCTACTTCTCTGCTGTTTTAAACCTCGTGCCATCACAAGAATTTCACAAAGCTGTAGGTGACAATGCAGTGGTGAGCGGCCCCTGAAATGTCAAAGCATGCTTTCAAGTCATGGCTTGCCCTGTAATTTGGTCTCTTTCAATTCTTGCAGTTAATTGTACAATAGGTCACTCGGTAGTTGAGATCCACAACAGATCATCTACCAGAAACACCATTTCCAAGATAAAAGTAACGCGAGTTGAGCGGCCACTGTCCTTCACCCTGTAATCAACTGTACAACACTCCTAAATGAAAATTCAACATCACCAGCAGGCAAAACTCAATGACAAGTTTTGCATGAGGAAAGAGAAATTAAGTAACAGGTCCTGCAACAGAAATGGACTTCAAAAAGCTTTTTTATAAATCAGCACTTGAAACACACGGGCTTTTTTTCATGCTGGCACAATGGCAAATTGAGTAAGGATGTGAATTATGGAGAGCTCTCAGTCACAAGGTAAAAGAGTTGGGTATGTTGCACTGGAAATTCTTACCTTGGCATAAAAAAAAAAAATACTAGTCGCACCTTACTTTCAGGACCTGTACATGGTAAACTTTTAGCAGTGATGGGCATTTCAGTTTCTGAGTATTCCGTAATTAAGGAAAAACAATATGAAGCATAACATCAACATTTTGTACTGGTTTAACATCCTCCTTTGAAACAGAAGCTTTAGCTAGCCATTTTCTTTCCTTTTTTTTAAATCCATAGTCATTTGGCCAAAAATTAATCATTTTCTTTTAATCACTGGCATAAACTCTGAATAACTATATTTTGATTGGTAGCTAAGCTGCTGTCATGCTGTGAGCCTCTGTTGGTGGTTAGTTACCTACTCTAATTGTGTACTACAGATGAGGGCAAGATACCAAACTCTTTTACTGCTATGATGCCTGATAGGCTGAAGCTCACGTATGACATTAGGGTTTTATTTGTAATGCAATATTTTTATTACACATTTCCAAACCACAAAACATTTTAACTATAAAACTGTCATGATACGAAACCTGTATTTTAAAAATTGCTTTCTGCTACAACCATCGCGTTACATTATCAAAATGGAAAAACTATTAAGATTAATTTATGCTTTACCATTTACTTGCTGCTAGTTCATTATTTATCGTTTTTCCCCTCAATTTAGACAATGGAAGCCTGCAGCCACATTCATGTTTATATCATATTAAATTTTAAGTGTTATGCTCTATTTCCAGTTTTGCAAAAAATACTTAGACTAAAATCTTCCAAATTCTTCCAATTCTGTGTAACTGCCACCTATTTCCACATGCATGAAAAAATACATCCGAGATTACTGCAGATTTATTTAAAGTCTTACTGTGAAAAGTCAATCCGTTACTACATTTGATTGTACAATAGAAAGTCTGGTGGTTAAGAAACAGGAATAGGGCTTTGAAGATCTCGTTCTGAAGCTCTGTTTACTTTCTTTGATATAGTGGCCAAGTAGGTAATTTTGCCGTGCTTCACAGGAGGGTCACCTTTCTTTCTCACCTCCCCTGCCTGTTCTCAATATGTTGATTTCAAACTCCATGAGACAATGACCACCTCTCATTCTACCCTAAATAGTCCTAACTGGGTGTCTCCAGGATCTGTGTATTCTAAACGTCTCAACAGGTATTAACGTCTTTTCCTACATAAGCCTAGCAGAGCTCAAAAAATTCTTACATGAAAAATTCTTTGTAAAATCTGTTCGAAAATTTTTCCCTGAAATATATTAAAAAAAATAAACTCTCATAAACTCTTAAGCAAACAGTTATCAACTTAGAAGGTATTTAAGCACCACTTGTCTTTCTCTCACACACTACCAGATTCTCTAGCTGTCCTGCCTTGGTCCCACTTCCAATGCCAAAATAATACTGCAAATCTCAGGATTTTAAGTAATGCACAAGACTTTTTCTATGCTTTTTTTTGCTTTCCTGCTCTGCACCTTCCAAGCTTGAAAGCTGATGTCTAAAATTGAGGGAGAATAAAAGCTGTACTTGTGACATCAGCCAGATTAGTGATTTGTTTAAGTTCTTGTCACTGCAGAACAAAATAACTATCCTATGGTATATCAGCATTTACAAGCTAAAGTTAGGAATCCTGCTTTCACTGAAGAGAGAACACTCTTCCATCCTCTTAAAAATAAATAAAAATAGAAAACACAAATTCACCTTTTTGCTGAGAAGAATAATAAAATTGCAAGTCGTCAAAGCATTTGTTGTGGATTGGTTGAAACCACAGAAACTACAGATTCAGAATTACAATGCCAACTCAAGCGGAACCATAATGAAAACCTATAATAATTAGATGCGTCCAATCCAGGAAAATGGCAAAGTGTGATGTAGACAGAGAAACGTTCTGAAAGGTAACCAGGAAAGTAAAATCAAATGAAGGATTATTCTTGTTTGTAAAGAATCTATTCCAGTGAGAAATTGAGCCATGGCCCATGAATCCAAAAGCAGTGAAGGAACATACTGAACTAAGATAAATGTGCTTTTTTTTTTCCTGGCAAGAGATCTATCTGAGACCTGTAAACAAGAGAGTAGGAACAAAGGCTACATATATGAACAGACTCCTTTTTAAACCTTACAGTTTTCTTATCCAAGTATTGTCTAGCCCGGACATGGCTTTTCTTTTGTAACTAATAGAAACCAGAGATGCTCAAACCACAGTCTCATTTGGTCAAACATTCCTCTGCTCTTGCCTTTCATTTGCAACAGCCTGCACCTCTGCAGCATCGACATCGCAGCAGACAACAAATGAGTGGTAAAGCCTAGCCTCTAAAGACCAACCACAGCACTTTTTGAGTACAGAGACAAGGCAGATCTGAAAGTATGTAATCTGGCTGCATGAAGTTCTTTCATCCATCTGTTCTGCCTGTTTCTATTTATTCAATGACAAACTTACTCGTAAAAGGAAAAATTTTGCCAGGCCTTAGTAGGTACTAAGATCTCATTCAGCAAAGCACATAGGTACAGTTCATCAAGCCTATATTTAGCTGTCTTGTTAAATGAAAATTTCAGAAGTTACAGAAAATAACACATAGAGAACTAGACCAGATCTTTTGTATATATTCCCCCAATTTAAGAAAGGCATGCTCCCATCCCAAAGATGAAGGTGGCAAGCAACACATGGGGACAGGGCTTCCTACGCACTTTTACTCATAGCTTCTTCTAGCTCAGCAGTTGAAGCAATTTCCACACATATGCAAACCCCAATACAAAAAGCTGTACCAGAGGCTGTGCAGAGGAACTCCTTACTTATTCCTGTACGTCTGTATGGCTGCACAGCACCAGGTAAGATGTGTGTCTAAGCAATTTTAAAATGTATTAACTGAAAGAAAAGCTGTTCATCTTCCTTCAGAATTACAATTCTGACATTTTCCGAGTTAGTCAAACCCTTTCATGGGAAAAGAAAAAAAAACCAAAACAAACCACTAAAAGAAATTACCATTGCTATTTTTAAGAAAAAACAAGTTTCTCACCTATGCAGACCCCTACTTCCTGGCAGAAAGCAAATATGGAGATTTCAGCTTGAAAGGTATTGTTCTGGGGAAGTTGTAAATGACAGAGAATATAAGGTTGCCGATGAAAATGCCACCACAACCTTAAATATAGCATTGCTACAGAAAGACTATAATGAAATGATAAAGTGGCTGCTGGTTGAGGAGAGACAGAGGATTGAGTCAGGTAGAAATGACATACGTGAAAAGTCATTTCTTTGCTATTCAAAGACTTGAAAAAAAGACCAAAAGCATTATTTCCCCACATAATAGATTTCAAAATAAATGTCAATGCTATGAGTATTTAATGCAACTTTCATATTATATTTAAAAAGAATAGGATTAAGTACTCATATGGCATGTTTGTGAGAGCAGGAACCATGGAGATTTACTATTTACTTACAGGCTGGATGTAGCACATTAACAACAGTCACCATTTTGGATCCCAGAACCATTAGCATGCCAATATTAATATGGTAGAACCCAGCAAGATATAGACACTGTTACTGGCATTATCAGACATGCTACACGCACTGATAAAGAATTGCTTTACTCTACTGTATAGCTGCCTTTGCTCACCATACAGCTGTGTGACACAATTCCAAGCTTTTGTCCAATTTTTCCTTCCCCATATTAAAAAAATTCCATTCCGCGTGCTTTGGACATAATGTTAGATCACGGGTTTTTTTAATCTGTGGGTTTTTTTTTTTTTTTTTTTTGCTTTATACGTTTTTTTACATTAAGACTAACAGTTGAGGCTGGAAAGAAGCAAAGATAACTTAATGGAAATAAGAAACAACATAATAGAGAAGTGGTGATTGCTACTAATATAGACCTCCATAGTCAAAGATGACACTTCCAGAGAGCATTAGAAAGACTTTCCTCACTTGAAAAAGGAACCAAAATATACCTCTTGACGTCTGTACAGTTTTGTAAGTGAAAGAAGAGAGCGTGCAGTGTCAGAACCCTCCTGCAATTCAATACTAGCAAACACACCCCTCTGATCTGCCCTCCTGAAGTCGTGAATCCAAACTTGCATTGCAACTGAACCCTCAGGAACTCTCACTGCTACAGGCCTTTTTCTGTATAAACACTCTTGATTATTTACAAAAAATTCCAATTGAAACACTACTGTGCTTGCACACCATGGGAAGCACAGAAAAGTCAAATGGACTACAGTGGGTCAACCTGCTCTTAGATGGTGGGAGGAGAAGAGCAGATAATTGCACAAGAGCCTAGGGATTATGCCACTTAGGCAGAGCAAGGACTCACATTCACAGCAGCAGCTACCACCGCAGCCCTACTGAACTCGCAAATGTTTTTTTCTCCTGACTCCAAGAGCCTTAAAACTGCTTCATACTAAACTGCACAAGGGCTTATCAAAAAGTTCTTGAATTATTTCATAGTCACATAAGACTATTTCAAGAATGTTTGCTATCCTGCCACCAGTTCAGAGGACTTGGAGAGCTCAGGTAAGGGAAGGTTACCGATGACATACACTTGCTGCTCTTTTCGTATGGGCGTCCAGCAACATAGCTGTACTCAGTGGTCTTGCAAAGATGCCTAACTGTTGTATCCCAATGCTAGTTTTCTTTTCAGCTCTTGGTGAGAAGACTCGTGGTGTCTTTCCTGCTTTTCTCTGGTGCTGAAAACCACATTTTTCTTCTTTTGTGTATTCCTCTACTCACTTTTTCAAAGGCTTTTCCCAGTGGGTTTCAATGACTAAAACAGAAAGCTATAAAAATTTGGATAGAGTCCCTTCACTACAGGTAGCATTTCAGTGCTCCCCTAGTCGTCACATCAGAGAAAAAGGATCTGAAACAAACATACAGCTTTTACATTGCATCAGTAATGAAAAGAAGCAATCAAGTAATTTTATTTCAAGCAAAAGAGCAGAAAAAATGGCCCGAGAAGATACTTAAAAATATTTTATTAAAGACATCTTGATATCTTTATTTTTCAAACACTTAAGGCACAAGTTTCCCTCAACATTATTTAGCATATCTTCAAATTTTAATAAACCTGATAGGTTAGTATTATAAATTAACAATGAACAGTAAAGAAATATGAGGAAATAGTACAGATAACATTCAAAATCATGTAAGGAAAGATGGTAAATAAGATTTTAGAATAGTTTTCCAATAGCACTGGTGTGGACAAACAACCAAGTAAGCAAATGGCTGTTGAGCTCAAACTTGATAAATTTTTGGGAAAAGTTTAGCTGGCGTTGTTGTCTGAAAAAGCAAAGGAATAACTTCAGTTTCTAGAAGATTCCTTCCAATGTCTTGTTTTAAGCTATGATACTGTAATGGCTATGGGGTCCTGTAAAAACAGTAACGTTGAAAACATAATTCTCTCCTTGCTCTGCAAGGGCTATACGGCAAAAATTCTAGAGGAATTTCTGTGATAACCAGAACTCAGGCTTAATTCTCTCCAGGTGTTGACATTCTCCCAAGACAGGTATTTTCTGGATTTCTGCTGAAAGTCATCAACAGAGACATCTTTGATGTATATTATCCACCTGCCTGTTCAGCTACTTTGAGCTTAAAACAGGCTGGGTCTGCATTCTTTAAGTAAAGGACAAGGCATACATTAATTACAATGGGTAGAAAAACATGTCTTTGTCAGGAAAATTCTAGTGCATCCATAATTAATATCAGCATAAAGGTTTGAAGAGAGACAGACACAAAGAAAACCCAACCTAAAAGGGTGAGAGAATTCCTCTGGAAAAGAAAGGGAACTGAAAGCTACAGGGAAAGAAAATTCCCAGTCCATCACTCCTCTTGGCTAGTTATTGCAAAACCCAGCTTCCAAACTTAAGGAGTGAAACGTCAAAACTGGAACCTTATTTTTGAACTTCATAAATTGACAGTTATTCACTGACATAAAAGATTCAAACTCAAGTCACCATTAACAGCTTCTAGGAGATGCAAGCAAGACAGAGCATGTTTCTTAGCATGTTAAAACAGCTAAGCTTGTTTTAAGATATGATGCTTTAAGGACTATTATAGTTATTGCTAGTCATTCTTCTGCACACAGATGGAAGTAATAGGAAAGGAGGACCATACTGTGGTGAAAGAAATAAGCTTAAAACCTGAAATGTTTTAAGCAACATGGGACATCAAGAAGCACGATACATTAGCTCAGGTCTTGATCCTGTGCAGCTTCCCTCCATCCCTCAATTATCCATTCAGGAAAACTGAAAAATACAATACTCTCTAAAGGTGCTCTGCTGAAATCACAAGTAAATTACTTGTAGAAGAATGAGCAGGACAATACTCATCGCTTAGTTGTAATGAACTAGACTGACTGAGGCAAACTGAACGTTGCTGTTATTCCACTCTTTCAGTGCATTTACTCCACAGATGAATTAAACCTACTATGTGGAGAAATAAAGCATGGCATGACACTAAATGCTACTATCAACAGTGGACCCTTGAATAATAAGGCACCCAAATAACCTGCTTGGATCCATATCCACTATATGTGGATATCCACATATCCACTATAACCTGCTTATATCCATATCCACTTCATGCAGTCAGTTTTGTCTCCTGGACCCAAATAACTCATCAACAGTGGGACTGTGGTGTTGGTTTGTTTGTTTGCTTTTAAATTTTGTTTTCAGTTGTGTAACACAAAAGTTAACAAGTGATTTCTAATAACTGAAAAGATTAAGTCCTGAATGGCAAATTTTATATGTTTTTCAGCAGAATATAACCATTATATCCTTCAAACAGAGGAAGAACTCAAACAGAAAATTAATGGTGGAAATGAATGTTTTATCCTGCTGCTTCCCAAATCTTAAGGAATGTAATTAATCACATGGTAATCACTAATATGAATGAACTTGCCATCTTAAATGGAGATACAAAGGTTATCACAAAGAACTTAAGTCTGAACATTACAAACTCCTACCTTTATACCCCACTACATGGCATATTGGTATTGAGGGACTTTTACTACAGCAGTGACCAAGCTGAACTTACGAAGTAAAAATAATTGTTGTCCGCGATCAGCAAGTTGTTCTCATAGGCACAAAAATTCTTTCCTCTTTCCAAGGCTTTCTTTTCATTCTTTTCCCAGACTTACCAGCATCGCTTTATAAACCTGTAATTCTCTGTTGCATTAAACCCAAGGAAGTCTGTTCCTGGAAAGGTACAGACCATTACTTTTTTGTTTTCCATTAAAAGAAAATGAAACCAAACTGTGCTCATTCAAGTGTGTGGAATGGGAGACTATAAAATTAAGGCAGAAAACGCAATACCTCCTGCTCTTTATAGTCGGTGAGGTTCCTGATGCAGCTCTTTTATACTTACTATCTTTCAAGTTAACTCTTGTTCTAAAGTTAGCTTTTTTCTTTTTTTTCTTTTTTTTTTTTTTTAAGAAGCCCTGAGGCTTCTAAACACCAGTGCAACACAACCCCTGTCGCATGTTGTCAACACAACCCCAACACCACATGGACAGAAAGTTATTTTGTTTCCCTTATAGTTTAATAACAATAAACTTGTTAAGATACACAAATAGGCACAAAATCTAGACCCATTGCCTGGTAGGGGCTGCAGTAGTTGACATCTTGACTAATATTGCAAAGGCAGTGTTTGGCAGATTTAATCATGATACTAGACTCAAGGGGCAACAGAGGTGTGAATAAAAGTAGCTGTGGCCATAGTTCATTCCATCAGTTAGGCTATGACCAGCTGATACAGATGATCACAACTCTTTCCTGACCCCAGTAGAAGGTTTTCATATATCATGAAATCCTGCTGGGCCATTCTTGCATAGAGAGCAATTCTAGAGGAAACAATGACATTAGCTACTCTTAAACAGAAGTTTCTCTCTCCAATGTTTCTATCGCCCATTTACCATATTAACCCGGTATGTCCTGTTACCACCTTGTTCTTTAACAATGTAAAGTACTGAGATGCTACAACACCCTACAGTCAGTTGTTGTTTGATTTGAATCAAACCTGATATAGGAATAGGTGCTACCACAGAACCGAAGTCATAATGAATTTGCAGTTCTCCAGCCCCAGCCTGCAATACTGGGAATGCAGTGTTAATCTCTCAGAAGTGTACATCCATTTTTGCACAGCTGAAAACTGGAAAATGTTACTGAACATACACAAAGTTCCTCTGATTTACAGTCTGTTCAAAACCACATATGTCAAGAAAGTTACATGAAGTATGTGTCAATAAGGATCTGATCCTACAGTATCCAGAGACACGAACAGGAGAGTTTCCACACACTTAATACAGGGATAAATTCCGAAACACACTGGTGTCTGTTGAAAAGTGACACATCCATTTGGTTGCCAGAAAAAGCCACAATGCTTCCTTGCAGCAGCACAGACATGGAACCAGCACTTAATGAAACAGAGGAAGTGTTAAATGCTACACAAGAGAAATTTTTCACAGGAAGCTAGAGGCCATCCATACATATTCAAAAGGATTTGGATATTACTTGACCTGTGCCCCAGAAAGCTGCAAGTTACTTCTGGTCCATCATTTACAATGCATAGTATCAAAACATCTCCTCCACTCTGCACAGTGAAATGAAAGTACAGTACACCCTACTGAAACATTCTCTTTTTTGTAACAGTGTGAGAAAAGAAAAACAGGAAAATAATTAAAAACCGGTAATGTAAATAATATAGAAAGGTGTATAATGCCTGGATCACAGTGCAACTTCAAATGTAGCATTAAGAGTGAGGAGGAGAGAGATCTAAAGGAAATGTAATGACGACTGAATAAAACCAAGCACTTGCTCCACTTACTACTTGTAGATGAGGAGAGGATCCTGGTATACTACATCACTGATGCACTACAATCCTGATTCACTACTGTTTGTATACTTACTTTGGAGTTGAAACTGCAGTGGTCTTCCAACACATACTATTCAGGATATGCAGCACATTAGGAGATAGAGTGAATGAAGAATTCTTACGTGTGATGGGGCTCTAGAAAAGTCATGGAGGAGGGCACAGCAAAGAGATATGAATGTGTTCTCAGCTCTGACATCTCCCAACTCTGCTGCTGGTGGATCCAGCGGTTAAGGAGCGTCCCACGTTAGCATCACTGGCATCACAAAACATACCAGACTGAAGCAGGGTGCGAGAAGGCTTCAGCACCAGGGAA
>NW_010513834.1:109277-169065 GCF_000687285.1 Phaethon lepturus
CAGCGCAGCAACAGCACACCTTCACCAGGTCTGCCTGCTGCCAGCGCAGAGAGCATGGGGAGTCAGAGCTCAGCAAGGCTGCCTGCCAGGTACCAGCTCTGCCATTATTAGTACAGAAACAGACATCTGTTGACTGACAAGGAGCCACTGATCCTAAACATCTCGTGTTAAGTCATTCATCTTCTTTTACTCTCCTCTGCTAAACAGCACCAGCTTCCAAACAAAGCCTTCACTCAGGTTTGCCAGCCTACTTTATACCCAAGGCAATGTATGTAGTGCTTAAGAGACAGACCAGCAGCTTGGAAGTGCTCATATATATGGAAACTAAAATTCAGGCTCCAGTGCTCAATACTGACAGCACCTCCTTGAGCAGTTTGTGCATTGATGCCCTCAAAATTGCTGTTGTCCCTCTCACTTCTGCTTGCTCACGCTCCAGCCAGCCTTGGAATAAGGGGTGCTCTTAACATCAGTCTCAAAACCCTAAGATTAATGACAGCTAGGAGCAAATATGAAGGAGAAGCAAAGGGGATCTATTCAGAGCCACTTGTTTCACTCAACCAACACAAAGGAGCTAGGCTGTATGAGTAAATACGTCTTAAAGTCTTAATCTAATGACTTCAACAGTCATCTAGAAAGATAAGAAAATGTTGACTAGTCTAACCTAGCAAATGCCCTAAACGTGACAGGAAAAAAATGCCCTCCCTATACACTTCATAGGAGAGAGATACAGACTCACAAAATTGAAACTGGCACCTATTCATTATTACTCACTGAATCCTCCAGTCTTGCACAACACTTCTTGTCATCAAAGGCATGAAAACTAAAACACAGAAAAGTAATATGTTTGCTAGCAACCCTGTGAAGTACTTTATTCCCATTTAACACAAAAACGAGTCCCTGGTTTCTCTGGGCAGAGAAACCAGAGCCGACACCTTTGTGTCTCCTCCCCACCCATCCTTTAGCATGAGCAGCAAGATGTAACATGCAGCCCATAAGGAATGTAATCAAATAAGATAAAACACCAGAAAAGTAAGGGAAGACAATCTACAGTTCTCCTTGAAAGAGGATGTAATATTTCCCCCTTCTATTTTCCATGAAAAGCAAGTAAACATTTCATGACACTTACAACTCTTCTTCTATGCCCAGCAGCTGAGTGAAGTAACAATGATCAGTGCCTACACATAACTAAAATACGATGCTAAAGTAAACTTCTGTCACAAACTGAAACCAAAAAACTAAAGTATGCTAAAACAATGTAAAAAATTTATTTAGTGGAAATGCAGTGATCATGAAATTAGATGCAATAGTTTGCAAAAAGACTAACAAGAACAAAAAATTCTGAATCATGAAAATAAACAAGGTAACACACTGCAGAAGTGTTACATGATCTCGGATGGCATTTTCTGATGTTGTTGAGCGAAGAGCAATTCCGCATTTCAGAGAAAAGTAGTTGTGCTCATTAACAAAACTTCAGGAAAAAAATTCCTACGTCACTTCCTTTTGTTAAGATTTTTGTGGTTATTAATTGTTTATTGCTGCCTGTTTCTTCAATGAAGCCAATTTCCACTACTGAAATCAGTCTGCCTATGTCAGGGCTTGCAGAAGTGCTCAGGCAGTGTAGAAATCTGCAACCTTATTAAAATGTATACAAATATCCTGAAAAAAATTAATAAAGAACCCTACACGTGTTCTTCAAAATAAATCAACTAAACTATTTATGCTTTTCTCTCTTCCTTAACTGTCTTTAATACTAAAATACTGAACAATGTTTCCTATAAAAAGTGATGCTTGAATTTATTCAGAATACAGGTTTTACACTGTGTATTATCAGAACAGAAGACAGTGAAAATGATTGAGCAATCAAGTAGAGTATCTCATGCAATTCTCATAACTAACCACAAAAAAAAACCCTAACACGCATGCAACACACAGGTAGCTCACAAAACAAACTGAAATGACAGCCCAGTGACCAACTCACTTTTCACAGCAGTCCACAGCGAGCAAATCTCAAGTTCCTACACAATAACAGAAAATACTGGAAAAAGGTCCTACACACACACAAATCGTTGCTTGTGCATAGGAGTGTTTGTGAGCACTTCCCTGCTCTCCATCTCACTCTTATTTTTTGGGGTTTTTTTTGTCTTTATTCTAGAATATGCACTAAGGTCCAGCCCACAGAGTATGTGTAGCAGAGATCAAGCCCGCAACCCATGGCACTGTACAGGAAAGCTCGCTAGCATCTCAAGCGCTTGATCTCAACAGGAAGAGAAGCCAAAGGAAGAGTATAACGAGTATAAATGGACCGTTGCAATTTATAGGCTGTATTAATAATTAAATGCTGGGTGTGCTATTAGCACCTCTCTACATCCCCACCCACAGGTTCTTTAATCATTCAACATCACGGAACTTTTATTTCAAGGCATTTGAAATAAATGCTTGTCCCAAGTATCTCAGTGCTTTGGGACATAAAATGTTACTCTGTCCTGCAGTGCTACAGTCCTTGTTTCTTCAGTGTGGTGAAGTTCTTTCTGTGTTGCTGTTGGGGTGTTGTCTTTATTTTAAAAAGAAGAATCTCTCTATCTGGCCATACATGCAGAAAAGAGGACAGCTCACAGTTCTTCGTGACAGGAAATGAGAGATACGAGCAAATAATGCTGACACAGAAAGGGGAAGTCAAGAGAGACTTGCAGTTCTGACCCTCTGAAGTAAAACAGGTAATGGCCATTTGACAAACAAAAATCATTGCTCCAGAGAGATGAAAACTGGTTCAGACCAACATACTTCATTGCCTTCAAGGCTACCAGTGACTACTTCCCAAAAAAGAAAATCACCAGCTTAATTAGGCTCCTTCAGCAATCTTAAAAATGGAGCTGTCCATTCTCCACCCACCCTTTGCAGCAGACACTTAAAGCACTTTCTGTGAGTCTGACAACGAAGGTGTTTGGCTTTGCAAGGCTCGCAACACAGCAAGAAGCCATCTGCAGCCCAGGAAGACACAGGGCAGAGCCTGATTAGCAATTCTGTGCAGGTTTCCCATCTTCTTTCACCGTTCTCCCCTCCTCCTTCACATCCCCTAGGGAGACCAGTTCCATATTCAAAGCAGCCTGGGGTCTCCAAGCAGAGAAATGTGCATGATTTGTACTTGGCATTAAAGCAGGGAAAGAACTCCAAAATTATAGCAGCTGCATCCAGCCCCTGAGACAGCCTAGCACCGATAAGGGATTCAGAGGGTCGCATAATTCATTTCACCTGCAGCAGTAGCATCAGGGGAGGTTAAATATGTCACTCCATCACGGAGGCAACGGGGTTGGGGGAAGCCTTCATCATTCATCCTGTCAGCTCTATACCTCCCTTTGCCTCGCATCAGCAGGGGGAAATGGGGAAGATTTTCTATAAGCTTATGAACACCACAGTGGGGGTCACGATGACCTTCTGAATTTCCCCTTCTAATTCGTGAATTAATTGTCAACACCTGCCCTGCTCTACCAGGTCCCTTCCCTGCACTCCATCTTTCTCCCAGTACAAAGGGCCTGATCCTGCAACGCCAGTATGTAAGCTCAGTGCCCTCCTGGGACCATGTGTGCAAATGACATTGCAGAAAGGTCAGTACTGCAGAATGAGATGCCACATCCAAATACAACCAACCATATTTAAACAGGGTAGGGACTGTGTTCCAGGACACGTACATCTCTCTCATTCGGATTTCCTTGGAGACAAAGGTATCTTCTTGTTATTTTTACTTTTGTTGAAACATTTTGTTATCTTGTCCATCTGAGGGCCTGGTCTTTCATACAGAGTATTTTCTAAGCAGATCTTCTCCACAGTTATATTTCCACCTAGGCCTAACACTACTCTTCTGTTTGTTGCATTATTTGCCAGAGTTCAACTGTGAGCACTTCAGGAGAGGATGCCTATTTTCACATACTGCACAAGTTCATGGATATTTGCATTCATGTCCAATAACTAACAGCTTGCCTGTGACAGGGTCTTTGGGAATGTAGTCACCTCATCCCAGATCTTCTCTTGAGAATTCAGCTTTTGAGGTATTTCTGTGACATGTCAGTTGTCCATGATCACTGTGCAATAAATGCAGAAATGACACCAAACTAAAGAAAGAATAAAGGCAACATCTAAGTTTGCTGAGAAGATGTCAAGTCTCAATCCCTGCCATCACAAAGATCCATTTGATACATAGCACAGATCATATTCCTTTAAAAAAATAAAAAGGTGTTTAATTTTGTATAATTTATTTAATAAATGACAGAGTAAACCACAGAAGGACTTTGGTAAGAAACCACAAGCATTTTAGATGTTTCAATTTCTGGTATAAATAAGTACATAGAAAAGTAGAAAATTTCTTGAAAGTCTTTAGAAACTGAGAGGGATATTTTCATTTTGAATATGAAATTCAAGCACAGCAAAACCAGAGAGGGTCAAATCAAGTAAGTGCAAAATTAAATATTATTAACATTCAAATCGTACATTCAATCATACTGTATCTACGATTAAAATCGTCCAGCATTCACAAAAAATGAAGAGCTTGTTCTGTTTCACTCCAGAAGCTACATTCTTAAGGAATGAACTAGTCCATTAGCCTCCTGCAGAAAAATTCAGCATAAGGCATTTTTTGATGTCTTGACAAAGATAAAAATGCAGTCTCATTTGGTGCTTTTAAATTAAAAAAAAAAAATGTTTCAAGAAGATGTTTTTCATGCCTTAAGGCTAAATCTTTGACTGGTTCCCACTATTTTCTCCCCTGGCTTGAGTTGCTAAACTTAGTAGCTATGGGTCTCTGGCAATCTGTTCTGCTCTGCCACTGGTGCTACTCCAAACACTACAGACAACTGAAGGATAAAGAGAGCGTTCGTAACCAAATGCATACTGGGAAAAAGTTTTTTTTGCATCTGCCAGCTACCTACAGCTCATGTGCACATATTCATAAATGAAATGATACATCAGCAGGTAAGTAATTCAAAACATCCTTTAATTCTCAACACACTTTTCACAATGAGACTACAGAGCAGTAGGCAACCTGAGCCTCATTACCAGTGGAGTAAATTTTAAAAAAAGATACAGAGTTAGACAGAGGGAAAAATAAAATGCCTGGCTACTTCATCCTTCAGAAACTATCTGAGCCAAAAACACCAGTTTTGCTCATACAGTGTTTATGACTCACAGCTGGGAGTTGTTCGCTGAATTCCAATGGGATTTTGGACAGGGCTCTGAGCAACCTGATCTAGTTGAAGATATCCCTGCTCATTGAGGGGGGGAGGGGTGAGGGTGTTGGATTAGATGACCTTAAAAGGTCCCTTCCAACCCAAAGATTCTATGATTCTATGATTTCCACAAGGCCAATGTGGAAAATGAGCTCACATCTGTTTCGTGGCATATATAACTTTAGCAGATCCAGACGGGCAAACAATGGCTTTAGTCATATTATAAAACTATTACGCAACAGCAAACAATTTTCAGTCTCTTTCAGAAAAGCTTAAATTACATTCCAGACATACATACCCAGGACTGAGCTATGAGTACAGCAGAGTCACCGATTGCTAAATTACAGTAGATGGCATGAATCCGTACCATCTGTAAGCCATGCTCCTTAAGCGACAGTCTTGCCTATGTATTTTATACTGCCAAGGACTGAGCAACATCATGTATCATACTTTAAGAACATTGTGGGTCAACTAGAGAGAATTCAAAGGATTACAAAAGCATTATAAAAGACTTTTGAAAGATTTTAAATTGCAGCAGGAAAGTCTCAGTCCAGGAAAACTTTTCTAATGGTGAGATCAGTTAAATATTGGATAAGTCAGAAAATCTCCATGTTTGAGAGGTCTTTCAGAACAAGCTAGGCAAAGTCTGCCAGAGATGGTGTGGATAAAGGATGCAACAGGTGTCTCCTGAGGTCTCTCTCAGACTTCCTATGAAACCTCCAACAGCTGGCCTCTGCAAGATCTATGATGGAAAGCAGTAAAATGGTGTGCATTGGAAGTTCACAGCTGTGACTGAATACAGTATCCTGGATCTCAGTTTGCACTTTCAGGCCCTCTTTCACAAACATGGAAATTTAAGACATTTAGAATGACATTGATTTAATTCTGATTCAAATGGAATAGAAAAATTGTAACCAAACACACAAATCCAAAGCAGCTGATGAACAATCACCATAGCATACACATCTCAAGGAATCAAGCGTTTTTTTCTGTTATCCATTGGAAGTGCTGAGCCATATAATTTCTTGGAGCACAGCATGCACTGCTAGTGCTGTCCTACAGCCTCACCTCCACTGCAAGGACTGACTTTATTTTCCACCAAGCACCCCAAAAGACATTGTTTTCACACCCCATAAGTATCCCCCTGACAAACTGGAAAAATTCCAAAGAAAAATCCCATTATATGTTAAGAACTATGGCTACAGTTTATTCAGGATTCTAGAAGATCATGTGCACACCTACATTCCTGAGCATTCTTTAAAATCCTAGGATAAAACTGTACAGTAGTAGCAACAGCTATCATTTACGTCATTATACGTTCACGCTTCCTAATTGGGATGAGGATCTACTATGCAAGCTGCAGTATAAAGGCTGAAAAGCACAGGCCACTGACTTTAAAAGTTTGGAATTGAATCTCAAAACAAATTAAAATAAAAGACTTGGATAGAGACTGGGAGGCAAGATGAAAATAAGGATAAGGTTATCTAGATCAGCTAATCACAATCAACTGGATGTTTTTGCTTCCACAAGGAGCATGAATAAATAAATACCATTAGCAATCCCTCCTCTGCTGCTAAACCTAGCCATCATTAGCAAGCTGATTGCTTCCAGACACTAAGCAGGAGTCAGTCTTAAGGATGTCTTAAAGGAGGGGAGATGATGTCGGGTGGGCAACTGTGCACAAAGGACACTGTGCCACAGGCAATGAAGACACAGATAAACACAGCGATGGGAAGAAAAAAACCCAAGAAACAAAGAAGAGAGAGGGAAGAGATGAAAGGAAGAAAACTAACGGGCTCTGAAGGTGGGAATCAGAAGCTTGAATTTGATACGGTAAAAAAAGCAGAGTAACTGGAAGTATCAAAGAGACTGTGACATGGTCAGAGTTACAAGCAAGTAAGAGTATTTTAGCATACATGGACCAAAGTGGGGCTGACAAAAGTGTTTAGAGAGACCAGTGAGGAAAAGGTTTCTGTGATTAATGGGGGGTGGGGAGAAAACAGAGCTATGACCTTAGTGCAGGCAGATACTCAGGGTTAAGCTTGCAGCTGAAAGAAAGAAGCTATTCCTCAGAGTTTAGCTACCTGGATTTGCCTAATTATGTTCTCCAATGAGAAACACTGGGCATTTTAAAAAAGTTCCCTATGTCAGGATCACCTCATCACCTTAAGAAACCTTAAGAAAGGCAAAACTCTCCGTCTAAAATTGGTGGTAGACAGATTACAAGAGCCAGTAGAGAGTTAACTACTTCAGGGGCATTCTCTTTGGGTACCTTCTTTGTTCAAAAATATGAAAAACCCAATCAACAAACTTACATGTGAAGAACTGTTTCAAAAAGTTGTACATAAAGGTGATATGGGAAAGAAAATATCTTTTATCAAGCCTATGATATTTCAACTACATTAAATGCCTTGTTTTTAAGTGATGGAATGTGAACAACAGCTAGAAGCAGCAGACAAACATTTGTTTCTTTCCTGTAAAATGAACTTTCCAAGAAAACAGTTCCATCAGTACGCAACTCTAACCCCAGAATCATAAGGACTGTAATGCTGACTTTTGCAAAAATAGGTAGGTGCCATGGACACCTAAGATAGATATGAGGGAAGAGTTACCTGGGTAATCTCTCAAGAGAAATTATTAGAAGAGGGAGTCCAGTGAGATATGTCTGGTTTCTGATTGCCTCTCTTGTTTTGATGGCACCTTTATTGCTTTTTTATTTTAAAACTCTTTACTGGACTATATACTATTTACTGTGGGTGCAGCAGAACCTTGCATTTAGGACTTAGTGTGTTAAAACACACTATAAGCCCTTATCAGATGCTGTAAAATTTCTGTGGAAAAAACAACAGTGTTTTGACAGGCGTAGAACAGTTGTTTGAGTCATTTGGTTATGCCCACTAGAATAACTTCCATTGTGCTGATGTTTCTGGGATGGAAACCATTGCCTACCGACTTCTTAACTAGCTAATCTGTTAACTCAGCTAAACTATTCTCACTTGGGAGAGTTTGTCAATCACTAAATTAAAACTGCCTTCATCAGAAACACCACTCCTCTCCCCACCCCACCGCAATAAAGCAAGGCAACAAAACACCCAGAAAGGCAAAAGAAATCCAAGAGAGGGTGATCAATGGGAGCCTTGATCTTTTATCTCTCAGAAGCACTGTGCTTGATGCATTCGATGAAGTGAGGCAAACTTACCATTAACAGCTCAGTGATTTTAAGTGTCTTGTCTAGGTATGTGTCTGGGACTGCTGGATAGCATCTCTTACTTGTTTTTAAAACTCTCTTTTTCTTTTTTTCTGAAACTCATCTCTGAATGTCATGCTCACAATCATCTACGTGTCCAACCATGACCATGAATCTTCTGCACTGAATGGCTGTTCAGCCTCCTTTAACACTGCTGATGGGATGGCATTTAAACAAAATACCAAAAAAATATCAGTGCACATGAGCAGAGCAAGATTCCAACAATGAAGCAGCCAGCTCACTCGTACAACTCCAGGCAACAAGCCTGTGAACATATTCCTCTTGCTTTTCTCAAAGAGGAAAGCAAATGCAAGATATTGGACATTAATGAGACAATAATGATTCCAGTTCCATCATAAGAACGTTTATTATTACTGTTCTCACCTAGGTATATACAAACACATTCACGGGAAAACAAAGTCTACAATCTCTTTTACAGCAAAGAAACTTAAAGACCCAACATGAAATTATCAGCCTCAGTGTGGAGAGCCACAACAGGAGGTTTTTCAGAGTCTGGAGTTTTAGGCAGTATCTGATGGAGAAAAGAAGTGTGTAGTGTGGGAAGTAGCAGGCTGCTCAAAGCACACCAGGAATGACAACCAGACTCAGATAGCCCAGTCCACATTGCTATCAGATAGGAGAATGCAACTACAGCAGAAAAGTTGTGGTCAGTGTGACTTCATTGCTGCCAATAGTCAAACTAGATGGATTAAAGCCAGCTTGGTCAGGCCTGCCTGCACTACAGCCTTACTGCAGATTTCAGTGTGTCCAAGACTCCAAGGTAGGAGGAAGAAATGTAGAGGACTGAGGACAAGTAGAGCAGGAGAACGCAAAAACCACAAGAGCTGGAATCACAGTTCAGCTGCATACTCACATACATTTCTAGTATGTAAAAGTATGAAGCATGGACTACTTGTAGAAGAAGAGAAAATATTAGAGGTCTGTGGTTGATTTGGGTAAAACAAAGTCAGAGAGGTGTATAAAAAAGTAAAGTGAATTGATGCATTTTGGAAAGATGGCAGGTGGAGAAGGAAATTGTCTAGAGGACAGGACTGAAGAAATTTGATTGCAATATACATTACAGTTTAAAAGCATCAGAATAGAATGGATAAGCTGTGGCAACACAGCAAAGTCAAGAGTAAAATTGAAACAATGCAGCAGCTGTTAGTGTGGGGGGAAAAAAAGAAAGTTATTCATTATGATAGAGAAGACTAGCCTCTGTTCTTCATGCTTAAAAAAAAAAAGGTGATAGTTTTGTAACGTGATTCTTTAAATCTCCATGTAGTAGTGCTTACTGCTGCCAACCATAAAATTGTAGAAAGTTTGGTAAAATTTCACTGAATGAAAAATTTCTAGTATGTAACTTGCTACCCTGTACACAGCATCCCTAGGCTTCCATCTAGGGTAGGAGCTGGCACTAAAGATTAACAACTAGATTCTGTTGTTTTGTACTGCTGTGACCTTCACAGACACAGAGTATGAATCAGAACCACAGTTCCTTCCTATCCTGGTCAAAGAGCAAGACAAAACTGGGTGTCATCCTCTCCACACAAGGGTTATATAGATGTATATTATTGCACTGTTCAAGAGTGTCCCTGAACCCACTGCCCTCATGATTCATGAAAGAGTGCAGCAGACATTGTCCTTGATCTCCTTTCAGTGACTTGCACCATGTATGTCCAGCTTACTATGTAAGGACTCCAAAGCACTAGAAGAAATCACTTTTCAGAAAGGGCTGTTAGAGCTGGGCAGTCCAGCACAAGTCCATCTAAATCTGTGCAATTAAACAATGAAAGAAAGTACCATATATTGTCATACCACTGAAAGTAAGAAGTGACCCTCAGCTTCAAAATATGAGCATAGGAGCATCTAAGAGCTGTTTGACTGAACTGCCAGTCCCACTGTAGTGCCAACAGTGATTATCATTTGTTCCTCCACCATATTATTCTTAACAAGAACTTGTGGGTTCTCATAGCAATGCAGGCCATGAGAAGACCGAACCTGACAGGAAGTCCTCTAAACCAGCACAGCGTCAAGATAGTGTTGGCATTTCACCCTGAGTTCCTTCAGCAGGCCCAAAAATATACTGTAGCGCATTGCCTTCCATAAGCAGGACTTTGACTAGAGGAATTAATCTAAATGTATTCCATCTCTGGATTCCCTAAATCAATGCCTGATTTGCAATACAAGTCTCAAATTTAAGAAACCAAAAGCCATTTGTAGGGAGCACAACAGCAATGACAGCTGAAGAGGTTATTCAGTAGCTTCTTGCTACACAGCAAATGCTAATTACATGAAGATTTTAATTCTTGCCTCATGCCTACTGATGGCAAACTACAGCCCAATAAGTACTTATGATCAAACAGATGTGCATCTGACTCAAAGCTGAGAGATGTTACACAAGAACCATCAATTTCAAAAGGGACAAGACCCTGACATTCTGACAAAAGAGTCAAAACCACTTCTCTGCTCCTGCCCCTCATGCACCCAGGAGTGAATCTGTTCTACTTGAAGTTCTCTGAAAAGCTCTTCTGTATGTTTGGTTTATACATGCGAGTGGTTTCACTTCAAGCACAGGCCTTCTAATTCTGAGTTTAGTATAACTTCCTGGTATTCTTAAGTTGTATGAAATACAAGTGACATCTTGCCTGTGTTTCATATCATCAGAAGTACTGGCTACCAAAATTAAGTGAAATCTTAAGGGAGATCCCAACTACAAAATCCAATCTATCTTATTCCAGTACCTTTACACATTTTCGGTAATCTACGTAACTTCTTTACAGCCCTGACACAGGAGCAGGTTACAGTATCAGTGCTGGACACCTGAGTCTAATTTGGAAGTAGTCCTTCAGAAGGACTACAGGAGGCAGAGCTTAAAACTGCTTGAACACTGAGAGAAAGTGTCTTCCTTGGTCTCAGTAATGGAAAAGGGTGTCAGATGTCAGGAAGCAACTGATGCAAAAATCATTCCTTTCTTACAGGTCTCATGGATCTATTGATGTTCCTAATCGACAAAGCTCTCCTCACTAAAACAAAAAGCCATGGAAGATGGTTTCTGCCTTCTCCCCACGCAAATCACAAGAGGCAAAAAGTACTTTAAAGGATTTTAACTGTTCTCTGAAGTGTTATTCTGAATCACATTTCAGCTCCATTCATGTCTACTTCAAAACTCTTGCTTATTTTTCTTCCATCTCCTCCTTCCTTTTCCCAAAGCCCCTGGAAACATAAAACTAAATGTAATAAAATATCCATACCTATTAAACCAACCAAAAAAAAATTTTTTTTTGTCTGGGATTTGGATTTTGATGAACTGGAGCCTTCCAGGACTTTCACTTTGATGTTTTCAGAAACATCAAAAGATCAGGCTTGTTATCAACATCATTAGCACGGCCTGAAGATGATTAATACTCCAGCACATATAGAAAATGCCGTACAGAATCCCCCAATGGACTTTGCCTTGTTTTTATTCCTTCTTTTTTATTTTGTTTTTAAATCTGTTTTGCATTTCTCATTCCAAGACACTTGCCTCTCTCCCACCCTGCTCCATCCTCTCATTAATTCACCAGAAGCACTTTCTAGTGCCAACCTAGTCCCCCTTCCTGAAGGCAGTTTTATAAACTCCATTCTTCCCTACCATGACATAATGTACAGCAGTTCTCCTGCAAGTGTTCACTGACATATGCAGAAACATGGCACATCTCTTCAGTTATTTTGCTGAAACGAGTCAGAAGAGGTTTGGGGTTTGTTTTGAGTCCTTGTTCTTTTTTCAATACAGGTATAATTTTTAGGAAAGATTTGAAGGGGAAATGAGGGGGAAAAAGTAGAACTTGAAATCCTCCAGAGAAAGAAACAGAAAACCTGTTGTGCTTCACCTATTAATTTTGGGAAATCTGCTTCCAAACGACATTTTAATGATAACCATTAATTTAGACCAAATAGAAAGTTAATACATGAACAGAATACACTAAGCTCACTCCACAGGTGTTTCTTTGATATGAAATGCACCATCCATAGATGAAGCCCTCAGCTGTTCAAACCAGACACGCACTTACTAATATTGTTGTTACAAAATCTAGGGAGTGCTCGTGATGCCCAGCTGCACTTTTTCCCAGAGATGGTGTGGTTATTTCACTGACCACATACAACACAAGGGACTTTCAGCATATAAACTTCCTTATAAGACTCCATAGGACTAAATAGACCCAGTGCATAAAAATCCTGTAAGGTAGGCTCCTCTCCAGGCCAGCCCTGGGTATCTCTGCAGCCAGTACACATGTTGTAACAGAGACTGAAATGTTCTTTTTAAGCAAAGCCTCTTGCTTTGGCTCTTTCAGGGCTTCATACTTCTCCCTGGGTAAGCATCTAAGCACCAGCACCTAACTAGTTTCTTTTGCTGAAACTGCCATTTTTTGCTGAGCAGGGAGCACCTTATGCACGAAAGCATGGAGAGAGGCCCAGTGATGCCAACTAAACAGAATATATTTTAATTTAAAACGCTGGCATCAGACTGAGCTTGTAGTTTGATGATCACTTACTTTTGAACTCCCTATCGACTGTAAGAGTCAAGCAATACTCTTTGAGGACTGGTCAAGTAGAGAAATTTATTCCAACACTTATCAGGCTTCTTTTATTGCAAGAAACATCATTATAAAAATATCACTGCACAAAAAGATCTACCAGTGAAAAAAGCTGTACAGGCCAACTCTGCTTTGCTGTCCTTGATTAAACAATCTCATGTAATATCCTAAAAGAACTAATGCCTTCTGTACTACTTTGCCATGAACAATGTATTTAATCTGATTCTCTTCTGTAAAGCTATCAACATCTATTCTGTTATAACACACATATTTATATAAAGCTGTAACTGTTTAAAAGAGAAAACAGACAGGTCATCACAGATCAAGCTAGACTTCACAGAAGTATAGAAAAAGATGATGATGAATAAGCAAATGGATTCAAGCTGTAATTTACGGATTTTGTGGGCTACAATATCTCACTGTTCTGTCTAGATCTAGTGCTGTTAAATTTACATAAACTAGTGAAAGTATGACTGTAGCACAGTCCCCACAAACACATGCTGATTACCCCACTACCCCCAGCAGGCATGCTGAGGTTGGCATGGACATACTAGCACTGCAAACATACTATTCATTGTCGACATCAATACAACTTGGTGACAAAAGCCAACACCCTGAAACACCTGAAAACTAGATGTTTTCTTTTCCACCTTTTGTTATGGAAACCTTGAATTCAAATTTGCCGTAGGAAACAATTCAAATGCATCTCGAAGGTACTGACCTGCAGTCTGGAAGGTGTATACACACCGTAGAATGGTTTTGGTTGGAAGGGATCTTTAAAGGTCATCTAGTCCAATCCCCCCTCAGAGACAGAGAGAGATCTACCTATCTCTCTCTTTCCCATAGAAGCATTATATACTTCAGTGTGAGCACGCATTATTGCTACAGAGCAGAAAGGCACAGACCAGATAACCAGGAGGGATTTTGCAGGTCCAGAGGGCAGTACACATTTGACAGAACAGCATGCAGAGAAACTTGCACAGTAGTTGCTGGCAGTACTATATGCCTGACCTTGCAAAGACCTACAGTAAGTATTTTTCACTTGGAATTATCCCTCAGACAACAAAATTCAACCACAACGCTTGAAAATGTACAAAGGGAAAGATGTATGGGATAGAATTTTATTAAGTGATTAGAGGAAATCATTACTGCAGAATCCATCTCTGTCACATTCTTTTAATAGGAGAGCAGCCATGACTGGTAGCTTCCAGAAGCACTGTATTGTTACAGGTGTAGCTCTCTGATATAAATAGATCACTTTATAATGTGTCTGCACTCTGCCCTTCAAGGATTGTGTTCTTCCTACTATTTGATACACTCAGTTTAATAGCACATTGTCCAGGCTTGCTGAAGAACTGGAAGACTGCCATTCTTCACATGCCACACAGATACTTTTGGCTGACAGAGCAAGCAGCAGCACTGCTCTGCTACTCAAGAGGATGGGCCAAATTCAGAGCTTTTTTAGGCTGAGGTACATGGTCTGTTGATCTCTGTGGAGTCATGTGCCTGCATCCTGGAATCTGGGACAGAGTCTGGGTACACAACAGCTTCAAGAGCAATGCTGAGAGATACTTATCCATCCCAATACCAAACTGAATACATCTGAAAGGGCTATATAATTGGCTAAGCTGTTTGTGACAGTTGTTAAGAACATAAATATCCAAGTTACAGTAAAATATACCTTATAACCTTCTGGTTTCACACAGCAATGTGGCACTCTCAGTAGGCACAGGACACTAGACTTGAGACCCAAGCTTTATTCACATTGTGTCAGTGGCCTGCTGCATCATCTTTGTAATTTGCTTCTCTTCCCGTCCATAATTCAGTTCCCCTGTCTGCAGAGTGGAATTAACACTATTTGCTTTCCATATTGAATGCTTTGAGAACTACCTTTTACAACTGCTACATAAAAGCACTACTATTAAAGTCATTGTTCTGAGTATATTTAGGAACTCTCTGTGTGAAGTGCTGAAGCATATTTCTAATGTCAGCAGGATATTAGAAGACCCCTTGTCTCACTGCAACAGCTTTAATGAGCTACTGGAAGTAGCTCGGCACATGTTTCTACTGCCACAGTGCTGCATAGCTTGTCCATACATCAAACAGTCTTGGAATATTTACCTTCTTTTCTCTGAACTCTCTTGGCTGCAAAGATACAAAGGCTATCCATATAGTTGGCAATGTGCCAGTATGAAAATCTGGGCAGCCTAACAACTTCCTATAAGACGTGTGAAGATAAGGTGGCATACAGACAATAGGAGGCAAATCAAATTGCTCAAACTCCATCTTTCTGGGAAACAGAGATTAAAAAATGAGGGGTTTTTTGTGTGACCTCTTTCCATATCAAAGATTACATGGAGACACAGAGGAGACAGGTTCCTATTTCATTCTTCATTACTAGTTGTCATAGCTTGATTGAAAAGATTAAGCAATAGGAATAGCCAAGACTGTCACTATAATGTTCTGAAATTTGGATTATGCTAAAGCAGTTATTTAAAACTGCAACAACTAATGAGGCGTCCTGGTACAAAAAGAGAACATTTCTGTGACCATGTTCCATTTCCATTACAGAGAGAAAATACTATTTCCTGTTCCTGTGGCCCTACAATGATTTGACACTGCAGGAATGTTTAGGGCAAAGTAGGCACTCTAGAGAATCTGTGAAAGGCTACAGGAAATTCTCAGTCCACTGTAAGAAATCCCCGATAAAAACAATCCAAGAGAATTCCTCCTGTGTTACCACATGCAAGGAACAAAGCTTCCACCTACAGTAGACCTCTGCAGTGTTTTCATCCTGACACCTTACTGACAGTGCTTTTGGATACATTTCTAGCTCCTGGTGTCTCTCAGAGTTTCTATTTATACATCTCCACCACCTAAACACACACAGGTACGAATACACCCTCAAGCAAGATAAACAGTTGGTTGTTATGTCAACAGCACCTAACCAGGAGGGAGAAACAGGTACCAAAGGGGAGAGGGGAGGCAGAAGACATAATTAGCAACTTCCTCTTCTGAAAGCATCTACGATGGAACTGTTTACTTACAAGACTCAGAAAAGAAACAACAAACCCTTCATTAGCATTCAAAGCCATGTGAAATCCGAAGATGTCTTTGCAAAGCCTGTCAGTACTAACTAACCATCTGCATCTGCATTAGGAACAACATACCCAGACATGAGAGGGGGAAACAGAAATGAGATCCTTTCTGCTGGAGCCTGCAGAGGGAAGGAAAGGGAGACAGGGCCACGTCTCCCCTCTGAGGTGGTTGCAAAGACCAATTCAAAGACAGCATGCCTACAGGTTCCTTCCCTCTAAAACCAACCTTGAGGGGATTCTTGAATCTAAATAAAATCCACTCTTCCAAGCTGTTCAAACAGCACTAGCAGAGAGGAAGCACAAAAACAGTGCCAAAATAAACACAAAAATTAAATGGAAATTACCTTGAGGAAAGTTAACTGAAAAAACACAGGCAAGAGATAGGCAGTAGAGGACAAAACCACCAACTTCAGAGAAATTACACCAGCTTAGACCAGCTGTGACACAGACCTAAGTGTGGAGAGAATGCATAGTTAAACTGGAGTAGACTAACAGCACGTTTTATGGGGTGGGGGAAAACAGAAAGTGACAGAAAGGAGTATTTCTGATACTACCTTTCCCCCCCCAAGGTGTCTCTAGCTTAGTCACTCTTACATGCAGGATTTAAACTTTCTGGTCCTCCATTTGTAATCTGGAGAATATAATATCTTTATAAAACGGTTCAAAAACTACAGATAGAAATGCTACTATAAGTGTCAATAATTATTATTATTGAGGATGCTGTAAGCTCCCCTGCTGAGTTGCTAGCAAAACTGATCCTGTTCTTGACTCCAAAGTCTTAAGACTTTGGGCTTGGGCTTTTGTCTGTAGCTATTTTTGCAGAAAACATGATGCAACGCAGTATCTGCAACTTACGGAAAACCACAATTATATTACAATTTCTTGGAAAACAGATCCTTAACTAGTCATAGCAACTACTATTTGAAAATATTACAAAGTTCACTCCAAGCTATGGACTTGGGTCACCCGTACAATCCTGTTACCATGTGACAATACAACACTGTCAAAATTAGTGGATTCACACAAGCATTAACAGGATTAACATACTGGTTTATCAGCCACTATGCACACAATTCCCTAGAGAACAAAGCATTCCCATCACTGGGATGAAGCATGGCAATTATTTAACTGTGCTGCAATACGAGATGATCACTTAAAAACTGGGATCAAAAGCTACTACATGCATGAAACTCTGAGGGAGGGAGGTCTGACCAGGCAGAACAGATTCTCTTTGGACACTGAAGTTAGTAACTCAACAGCAAAGTAACATTACCTTTTGATGCCCATGAATAGACAGTGCCTCAGCTCGACCTGCCATTTAAAGTACCATGGCTCCTGTATCAGATTGTCATGCTGAATCTGTGTAAAAAGTGCTGCCTTCTGATTCAGTGACCTCACTCCCAAAGCAGAGTTCTCTTGATGATAGATGTTCTAAGCCACTGCTGACCTCAACCAACCTCACTTAATATACAAATTTTTAGATCTGAGGCTGCCTGCTCTCCTACAAAGGACCACAAAATTTTAAACATTAAAACATCACCAGAATCCAAAGCCCTCCTGCCATAAATCCCATCCGAGGACAACTGTCAGCAAAGGGAGGACTCCTATACTGTTCAAAAGGATTTTGGGTAAGCTCCACACAAGTAAAGCATGGCTGATAGTGAAAGCAAGGTCCCACTTCCTATATAGCATCAGCATGACCATGAGCCTGCTTGGTGCACTGGAGAGACTGTCAGCTTGATTTCACCTCATGTCTGTCCTTAACTTAGAGCTCTCCAGCCTGTCCACACCAGGCAGAGAGTCCTCTTCCACTCCTGTGTCCTTGCACCTAGTACCTCTCTCCCTAAGCCCCAAGAAAAGGTATTCCCTTCTTTATGAGTGCAAGTCCCTGCCAGCAGCAGCACCTATTGGAAGGAGATCACAGGAAGCAGAGCTTCCTGCATTCCCTAATCCAGATCTTTGGAAGGGCAGGGATGGAGTTGGTGGGGTGGGTTAAGCAAAGAAAAGGTAAGAGCAGTCGAGCAAGGATAAAAAGAAGTGAGTGAAATAGAGATGACAGTGGCACCTGATGAAAGCCAGGAAAAAAAGGTAAATTGTGGAGGGTGGAGAAAGAAATCCTGAGTCAATGAGATATCAAAGAACAAGGGAGACAGAATATGCAAGAAATGAGCTGGTAAGCAGAGGAAGAACAGAGCTAACATTATTACTCCAGGCTTCCTTACATTTTATATCCAACTACTGGAATGGAATCCAAGGCTGCTTCCCAGGGGTTCAATTCCTAAACCCACCTGCATAAGTAAAATACATGCACTAATGCGGTTTTTACGGTTTAAATTATTTCTTTTAGAGCAGAATAGTACCTATTGGGTTATAGTGACTTCCGCATACGAATCCAGCAACTCACATAAATATTCTTAAAAAAAAAAAAGAGACGCACAGATCAGTAATTCAGCTTCGTATACACTGAAGCAAATTGCTTCCTAGCGCAGCAAGCTATAGTACAGATCAGTTTTGGCAGCTGAAAACCAGCAGAACTGCAAAGTCTTAGCGCTTAGAATGGTAGGGAAAACATGAGGATTCAACTGACACATTGTTCCAGGGTTGTGACAGAAAACCAAGTACCAGTGTAAGTAGGTTTCATTAGCTTCTGAGGGTTAGGATTCCAGGTCACAAGGGCTGCTTACTTGGCATTATTGCTCCATTTTCCACGGGGCAGCAGAGAAATTAGAAGTGGGTATTGTGGCCTTGTTAATAATTTTCAGATAGCAACAGCTACTGATGTCATACTAAATCTGAGGTTAGCATTAGGATTTTGGAAAGTAAGCATTACAAAGCTGAACTGATTTTTTGCCTTTCCACAACACAAAACAGTAAGTGAAGAGCAGACATCATTGGATTTGAATAACAAATTTGGGTCAGCTACAGCAATTTGAATTTATGTTCAAAAATTTACAATTTAAGGTTTTGAACTGCATACTGTAGAGTGTGAATTATTACTAAATTTTCCCAGGTTCTCAGAAGAAAGAAGAGGACAGGTGTCAAAGCTTTTTTTTTTTTTTCTTCACTTACCATTAATTTTGGATAATCAGGCTGTTATCTAGCTTATAGTCACTCCTACTATTAAGGTTCAGTATGGCAGGGTACAAAACTGGAATTATTGTTTCATTTTGGAAAGTACAAAGATGTAATTTGTATACCATATTTTGAATATTGGAGCACTAGTTGGTATCTAGTTTATACTGACAGCTAAAGCTAGGAATAGGTTATGATATCAGGATGGGAAGGGTTGAAAGTTTCCCTAAGACCCATATATGCTTTTGTTAAGTTTTTACAGCAAGCTGAGGACTAATGTAAAATCGCTTACATATTTTTATCCTGGTTTTTAGGAATAAATTTTTTTTTCTATAAATTCAAGACTAGAGTTAGAGTTGGGGAGCAGTGCAGTAGTGGTCACAGTGTCTAAACTGTTGCTTTACTTTGCAAACATCAGAAAAAAGACATCCATCATCAAAAGACATCAGCATCACTGAATTTTCACATGGTACTCAATTCCAGAATGCAATAAGGATGTTCTATTCTACAAAATTAATTCAACAGTAAAGTGTTTGATAGTTAAAATTGATATAAAGCCACTGATGGCATGCCTGAAATCAATGAAAATATATTAGTTCACATAGCTGACATTGGTTCTGTGTTTTCAAACCTGTGGAGCTTTGTTCAAGCTTTATTTTGTCCATTACAGTTAGCATTTTCAAATAACTTATTCTTATCATAATATTGTATGGAATGATCTTCACTTTTTTTTTCTGCTCAAGAGATGCCTGGAATAGGACAAATGACAGAGGTCCCATCCAGATATTGCAATAAAGCTACAGAAAGGTGACAAGGAAGAATAAAACAGGGGTGCCAGAAAGGACTGAAGCAAAGTACAGATTACGTGACTCTAACCTCTTCTTCTGCAGGTGTTGAGAAATTCAATTCTGCACGTAACTGTAGGAGAGCTCTAAGCTATTTTGACTGGCTTTGCACCTGAAAAGATAATGGGGGAGATGACAGCACAGCAGTTTTCTAATTCCTTTATACACCAAACTACTTATAAATACTGGGGGGAGAAAACCTGAAAAACAAGCAAACCTGAACTCCACGCAACTTACGAAGAGAACAGAAAATGAATGAAAAATGATCTGTGAGTGAATGAGGTCATACTCTTCGAAACACCAATTACAGTCTTCAAAAGCTGAAACAATAATGTTCTGCTAATCCTTCTACTGAAGAGGAAGAAGGCTGAGGGGTAAGATTGTTTAAATTATTAATATGGCCCCATGCTAGTCTGCTTCATTGAAACAATGAGATGAATTATAGCGAGGGCAATGTTATTTTAAATTACTCACAGCAAGGTGTGGAGCACTTACTCATTTCCTATGAGCTGATGTTTACATGTGTTCATGCATTCCTCTCATATTCCTCCTGCATATATGTATTGATCTAACTCAAAAATATTTCATATGTCCAAAAGAAGAAGTTAATTACTGAAAGAGCAGATTCACCCAAGAAAAATAAACTTTTTACTAGAATAGCTTTGTTACAAAAAGGCTAGAGCTCATAAGCCCTCAAGGTAAAGCCCTGTATGACAGGAGACAATGAACTGCTATGAAGGATGGCTTAGTAAATGAGACATGGGGTTAGGATTCAGGACACCTGGGTTCAAGTCCTCTTCAGTTAATGATTCTCTGTGTGACTTTGAACAAGTTGCTTAATTTATTACATCTTTTAGTTTCTTCTTTGTGTAATGCAGATAATGGCTTCCCATCTCACAGGGTGGTTAGTGTAAAATCTAATGATTCAATGATTCGAAGGCAATCAGACGCCATGGCCACTGTTAATTATTCTCAATTTTGTCACATTAAAGAGGCTTGGAATTGCTGAATGACTCTTCCAGAAACAGTGCCCTTGGTATGCAATGTCTGTCACAACTTCTACCAACATGCTTTGCATTCCTCACTATTTCTTCTTCCGCAAACGTCTCTCCAAAACCCAGAAAAAGTCTTTTGGGAAGGACAAGATGCAGGCTGAAAATATTTAGATTTGTATTGATGCAGATAAAATAAGGATCAAGTCTAAATCTGTTTCCATCCTGTTTCCATTTTGAAAGGGCACATATACGCTGAAAAAGGATCAAACATTAAATAACAGCAGCCACTGCTGTGGTACACTACCTACAAACTGAGACTAAATGAGAGAGTGTATTTCCTCCTCCAGTTGCTATTTAAGTTAGAGTATACTCTGAGCAATGAAAATAAATTATATTAAGCACAGACTGTGTCTCATGGGATCCGCATCCCTCTTGTGAGTCCGCCATTAGGTTTCTGGGTGACTTCAACAAGTCACCAACCTTTCACACCTGCATTCTCCTCAGATCATCTTCTACCTTTACCACGCAAAAAGCGTAACAATATTTAAATTACTTTGTCTTGCAGACAGGAATACACAAAGCACAACTATTTGAACCCAACAAAAACCCTGACAATCAGCTTTTTCTACATCTATAATATGAGCTGACTGCAACACAAACGAGGATTCCCCTTCAGCTTGGTTCCACTTGAGCTGACTCCACTTCCAAGGAAATTAGCTTTGCTGGCTCTGTCTCTTCAAAAAACAGTAAAGAGCTGCAGTAAAACAAAAAGTTGTATGACCTCCGGGAAGAAAGAGCTGACAAAGCAGTATATGTGTGCAGTATATATTCCCTTGGAACTATGCACAGTAGAAATAATAATTTCTGAAAGAAATAGTAACATTTCAACCAAAAGAGTCAGTTATAAATACAGAAGACAGCCCATGCAAAGGCCTACATTCATGCACCACTGCTTGGAGCAGAGCAATCGCAGATCTTGCACATGCAGCCTGCATCGTGTTTTAGAAACATGTAATTAGATATGCCTTAGATAAGGCCCCATGGTTGTTCCTGAAAACAACTACGGTCTCCCAAGATGAAGAAGGTCCAGGAAGCATCACTGCTGCTATTACTGCAGCTTATCATATTTTAATACATTTTTCTTTTGCTCTTCGAGTCTTTCAACTGCCAGCACATAATGCAAAGATCAAAACCAGCAATAGGGAGGCTAGGACAACACATTTCACAGTAGTTAAAGGCAGCTTAGCTAGGAACCATCCCACAGAGCTATTCTGCCCAGCTCTCTTTCACACAAGCACATGTATGTGTGTGTGCATGCGCACATACATAAAACAGATTTATTTATTTGATTTTAAAGCTATTGCCAGTGCAGCACACAGCTGTGTAGCCTACTACTTTTGCCAGAACACATATTGGCATTCTAGTGCTCCAAGCGCTATCCTTTTGACAGCTTTTACATTTTTAATCTCCTTTTTGGTACAGTAGAATGGGTGTTAGGTCTGATTCATATTCTGTACATAAAACACAATGTTCTCACCATTCCTCATCCAAACCAATGGAGATCAGAAATTTGCAAGTTTTTTTGTTTGTTTTCATCTGTACTTCTCTGTTCTATCACTATTTCTCCCTTCATCTCAACTTAAAAAGAAAACTCCAGAACTGTGGCCTTTAGCTACAGGAAAACATGATGATTTATCACTTTCCAAGTCTGGATACCAAAAATAGCAACAGTCTTCAAAATGCAAAATGTTGAAGTGAAGTATTTGCTTTAATTTATTTTATTTAAAAAAAATGCATTTTTAAAACATTCATAGTAAGTTTTTGCAACCTGTTCTTTCCCCCCTCTGTTATTATTTGTACTTTTACAAACCCTGAACATCTGCCAGTGCAAAAATATAAGGTTTCAAACTGTCATTCCCTGGACTGAAAGGCACCTCTCAAATCATCATGGACCATCCTCCCAATCCTGACAACAGGGGCCCACGATTCAGTACATTCGGGACTACCTCAATTCTAAGAATAAAAGATGAAAAGAAAAATTCGTACTGAATTATAAAGTAGTGTTAGAAAAATACCAAAGTGTTTTATTATTTTATTGCCATTTATTCCCCAAATCACACAAACACATTCTAAATTGTCCCTGAACAAAGTGTAACTCCTCTGCTTGTGGGGCAGCTGGGAACAGGGGAGTCCACAGCAGCAACTACCCAGTCAGCCATGGCAGCCACAGACGACTTTGCAGCTACGAAGTTCTGCTCCCCACATTTCACTGATGCATCTTGAGGCAAATGAGTCCTGACTGAAGAGTTCAGATGTGCACACAAGCATACGCAGGCCTTGCACACCACTCATCTAAAGCCATGCTGCTTTGCACTCCAGTCAAATCTCAGTAGGGCTGCTCTCTCCAGCTCAAGAACAGCAGAATTCTTCTCCTCTACCTCCTTGCCATCTCCCTAATCACTGCCTTAAAGAATGCGGTTTTTTCTGCATCTCCAGCAAAACTGACTCCCTCTTAAGAACACACAATAAATACCCAGACAGTACTTCAGCAGGGGGCCTGAAATCCAAAGCTTGCATAAGGTAGAGGCTTTCTGTGCAACAGACATCAATATCCAGATTACAGATCTGTATTTTAATGAAATATAAAGCTAGAATCCTGACTGGGTTTTGTTCATTTGTGTTTCTCTCAAGCATCATGGCCTAATGTTAGCAAGGGAAATTCAAGAATCAAGAGTTCAAATCTTTATAATGTCTCTCCTACTATTTGCCCTAATTGCCCTTTTCTCCTAAAACGCTGGGTAGAGCTAAATGCTTTACTTTACTTGGTAAAGTGGTTTCTAATAGAGATTAAAAACTTCTGCTTGAGAAACGCCATGGAAGCATTCTATGGAATTATACCAAGCAACACCAAACTCCTTCCTGCACCTACAGGTGTGAACTTCATTCACTACAAGATTTATGGCAAAATCCTGTAAAACAGGCTGGCCTCAAACAAGAATGCATATTTTGAAGAATATCCTTCCAATTCTTCCAATTTTTTTAAAGCCACTATGCATTTAGTCCTCCCTCCCATTCCTCTCGCAACAACATTTCTGAGTAGATGCTCTCAAGCAAATACATTTAGGCTCTTGGTCTCAATTTTCACTTGTGTAAAGCAACAAAAGATTTGGACTAACTTCTGAACCGAGAATTTCTGGTTTGAAACAAAAGCTGGCTACAGTTGACTACATTTCCTGCTTGACTGAGATGAACAACCTAGAAAGCACTGACAGCCAGCACTCTTAAATAATGTATTTCAGTGTGTACCTGCATCTTTCACTGCAGCCGCACATGTGAAATGCAGTAGAGGGACAAAGCAGAAGTAACATATGCAGGAAAAACTGTCATTTCCAATTATTTAAGGTATCACAGTGAAGCTAAAGATGGTCCACACACCTGAATGCTGTTCAACTACACAAAATACAAATCAACAGAGTGCAGCGTGGTTCCAATAACACAAGAAAACTTCTACTTGCTTTAAACCATCTCACGCAGCGTTATTCAGTGGAACCATCTTTCCCACTCAATATTAATTACTACTTTCACACAAAACATTCTCTCTCTTTTTGGGCAACAATTTTCTTAAGCAGGTAATAGTCATATTAAATCCACCAGTTCAAAAAGGAGCATTTTACCAAATCAGCCATGAAATTCATTTTACTTTTCTGCTGCTAGTATTTCAGAAACTCTATGTCGCCTTTAATAAACTTCTCCAAATGAGCATGCTGATAACTGAACAACATGACATTTCTAACAGTGAGAAGGCAGAAAACCAGAAACAATTACATTAAGAAATGAAGGGGGAAGGGGGAAAGCAGGCTAGAAGTATCTTGCTTCAAGTAAAATCTCATTAAGTTAGGATCTTGGACTCTTCTCAGGGAAAAAGAGGACTCCTAAAGTCACTCATAAAAGTGTCCATGTGTCCAGTTTCCTATTCCACTCTTAATGAGACCATCCTGATAATACAGGGCAGGTCTGAAGTGTGAACCAAGCGGTATATCACCATCTGAAGGGCGAGAAAACTTAGCAAAAAGAACTGAAAATGATAAAGGTACTTGATTAAGATACTTTGGCAACATTCTCACTCAACAGATTTGCTTGCAAATGTACAGGAAAAAATGCATTCATACTGAACAGAAATGTAAAAAAAGGAATCTGAGACTTTCATGGAATGGAAAATTCCAAGCTGAGTTCTTCTCATCTTTTTGGTCACAGATATTCTCTGTTCCTTCATATTCTCCTTTTTTACCAGCAAAAATAGAAAAGCAAACCTAAAGAAAAAAAAGTTACAAGTCTGTCACAGAGCATAAGAGAAAATATCAAAAGTAAAACCAAAACAGAAACAAAATAAAACCTTTCGGAACAAATGGAACTAAATCAAAGTAGGTATTTTCAGCTGGTTGATTTTTTTCATTGCCTCTTCCTGTTTTGCAATCATCTCTAAGCCTTGGCTGGAGAATTCAATGGAGCTAAGTCAATTTATGTTAGCTAAGGATTTGGCACATCATATTAAGTATTTCCCAGTGTGATCATCTCTCTAAGTTAAGTAATTAAAACATTTCATGCAAATAGGGACAGAATATATATTTCAGTTTCTTGACTGATCCCAGCACAGCCGAAAGGGCTCCAATTTTCTCAAATGAGATGAATTGGAACATTTATTTGTACACTGAGAGTTCTAATGCCATACCCATGGTGCCTAGGTACTTTTGTACACTACATATACCCCCTCAAAATACAATGGGAAGCGCAAACTTAATTCATAACTGTGTCTACTGTTATAAAGTCATGTAAACACCTAATTAAGCAGCCCTCTTCCTCTTGTCTAAGACATTGCACATTATAGAATCCAAGAGTCCAGACTAAATCTGTACAATGTAACCAAACACACCACTTTCCAAACACAACACACAGAAATTTTGTCTTTGTCAAACTTGTTGAACAACTTACAAAGGGAAAATACATTGTGGATTTTTTTTCTTTTATTTTACTCTATTATGTGAAACAGACTCTACCAACCTTTGCCTTGATAAAAGAAGAAAGCCCTCATTTTGTGTATGAAAAAGAAGGTGGAGAATTATTTAAAAGAAAAATTAGTAGAACATCATTTTGGATTTCATCCTAAGCCATAGGAATCAACAGAATTATCTTCTTCGTTTGACCAGTACAGCCCTGGATCCAGCCTTTTATGAGATGGATCTTTGATGAACATTATATATTCAATCTTTGTTGCTAGAATCCAATCTTAGTCTGTTCTCCTACTATCAGAAACATGAGTTTTCACGAAATAACTATTTAAGTACTCCAAACCAAGTAAATTATAACAATGAGACAGAGGATGTAGAACAGAACTGTAAGGACAGTAAATAAAATCATCCATGTTTGACCACAGGAAACTTGTAAAACAACATCAGGACATTCCGAAGCACAAAAATAAGGTGGAGAAAATAACTTTCACAAACTCGGCCAAGAATTACAAATTAAAGGAAAACTAAAGACAGCAAAATGCATTCCCCACCCCAATATGTGGAAATAAGACCATCAGGTGGCTCAAAACAGCATCTCCAGCCTGGAGACCCCTGACCTCTCGCTGTTCAGGTGAAAGATTTGGGGCCAGAAAGAACCATTCTAATTACCTCCTCCAATCTCCTGCATAACAAGCCTGCAAACTGTGGTCAAGACTACAAGCTACATCATTTAAAAGATATCCAGTCTTCATTTATGAGGGAAACTCCTCCTTATCAATTGCTATCATTGATAAAATATCATAACTGTTAAAAGACATAAAAATAAAAACTGCATCTTATTCAGAGTTCAGGATTGTCTGACTCTTTTCTCATACCTTTGGCAAGTTCCCCAGTAAGAAGGAACAAAGATAACCAATGTGCCCGTCCTAGCCACAGCAACTGGTTTATTATAATAACATGTCAAAATAAAAACTTTAATCTGAATTCCTCTAAATATTGGTGATTAATACTAAGTGAGACCTGAATTCATACTCAAAAAACTAACGTAATGCTTACTCTTTGGGCTAGCTTCTAGAAGGAACAGAAGAAGGCCTGAGATAGCTGATGTAGGACAAGACAACTCCTGCTCAGTTTGCAGTGGGAAGAATTCTGCTGCTGTTGCCCACGTTCCGGGAACACCACTGATGTTTCCAGGGCATGTGGCAGAGCATGCCTCAGCACACACCTAGCCGCATAGCCAGTAACAACTGCCATCCATCCCAGGCATTTGTGACTGTAAAACCTCTGCACTCTGCTTTGAAAAAATTTATTTTGAACATTCATCTTCAAGGGAGGAAGGAGGAAAACCCAAGACTGATGAAAGATGCTGCATGCTGCTTGGTCTGCTCCAATCCACCCAAAGCAAATTGTTTACAGAAATACCTGGTTCAAGTTCCTCAGGGATCTTTACTGTGCAGACCTGATGAATGAAAAAAAAGCCCCTAAATGCCTACACAATTTACCAAAGACAGTGTTCATTTATGATACTACTGCTACAGAAATAGATCGGTTGAGTTTTAAATCTACAAAAGGCTCTTTTTATACACCTTTGTGATTGAGCTCATTTACATATGGAAATAAATGTTCAGACCGCATAAAAATAAGACACTGAGTTAGGGCCCCTCTGAAAATCTGTCCATGGCATGCAATTACAGCTCTCATACATAAACTATGTCATGCTGTTCAACCACTCACCGGTAAAGTCAGTGTAGACACTGAGAGCTAACCCCAAGGCAGAACAGCAGGACAGAGTTTGCCATTATGCACTCCACATAACCCCAGTAGTTTTATAGTCTTCTGGCTTTATTCAAGGCTGCCAGATCTTTCATAAATGCTGGCAACC
The DNA here is from genome assembly GCF_000687285.1 of Phaethon lepturus. Lineage (NCBI taxonomy): Eukaryota > Metazoa > Chordata > Aves > Phaethontiformes > Phaethontidae > Phaethon > Phaethon lepturus. The sequence goes on from NW_010513834.1 coordinate 137,216, forward strand.
AAGCCAGTGAAAAGAACAGGTATGTCAGAAGATAGCTGTGAGAGGACACTGACATTGCTGCATATTCTTTTACAGTGGAAAGCAAATTAGGAGATAGAGAGGGATATGAAGAAGATGGAACCATGTGAACCACAACCGTGAGGCAGAAAAAGTCATAGCTGTATTTCAGAGAGAAACAAGAGACTAGCATTCAATGCGCAGCATCAGCAAAGCACTGTATTTTGTGGTGAAAAAAAGATATTAAGGATATTAAGGAGGAAAAGGCTGGATTCATTGGTTTATTCCCATCTTTGTCACTGACACACTTCTATCTCCAGTTTTGATCCCACTGCCCTCTGTCTCACATACCCACCAATAATAGATTTAAGGTCTGAATTTCAGAAGTGCTTAGCACTAACTCCAAGTTCAGGCAACAGGTGCTACAGATATTCAAATGCTCTGGGGGAAAAAAAAAGAAAGAAACCAAGTCTCTAATGCTTACCTAACCTCTCTGGGACGTTGTGAGGATTAATTAACTAATGCCTGTAAAACGTTTAGAGATTCTCAGATAAAATGCTGTAGACATCAGAACAGTAATTTAAATCAAATGTCACATAACCACTGAATCTGTTTTCGGGAAAAGACCACACTTGCAAACTACAGAAACACAGTATGTTGGCTAAAAGCAAAGAGGAAAAGTAGACAATCAAATGCTACAGAATTTGTTTCAGCAATGAGAAAAAAGAAAAGCTGAGCTATAAAGCTAAAGAGCTGAAAAAGAAGACTTAGCTTCTTTAAAAAACGTAAGACATTCCTCCCCAGCTTTTGAAGTAAAAGCTCAGTGAAAATTAGAGTAAGACTTCTGTAGGAAACAGACCTTATTTGCCATCACAGCACACAAGCAAGACAAAAGCAGGACCAAAGGAGATGACAGCAGCACCGGCTGCCCACCATTCCCACCCCCGCCCCCTTCCACACACACCCGCACGCACACGCATGCATAGATTGCCATCTTTCACCCGATTAAGCCTCTCCCAGGACAGATTAACGCTTATCTGCTCAATATCCATCTGCTTTGTGATTTCAGTAGATTGTAACCAATCCCAAGTCCTTATCAGCGCCTCTACCCCCATAGGCAGATGGGAAAAGATGGAAATCGTCGTGTTCTATTAGCTATGGCAGTGACAACAGGCTAACACAGCTGCCTCTTTTCCTTGTTTCCTCATTCAGGCTCCGCAGCGCAGAAAGATTGCAGCATGGCAACACCTTCTCCCTCTGCTTGCTATTCACCTGAATTAATGAGTTTAGAGAGGACAGCAACTGCTAAACGCTCCTTCCAAAATAGGTTTAATACAGGAGCGCTGCTGTCTCTGCCCCAGCTGGAAGATCAGAATGGATTACAGAGACAGGAAGCAGGGAGGAAAGCCTTGAACTATTAAGATTTAGGCATTTCAGACATCCGTGGACATGCAGCAGGGAAACCAGTAAACAGAATGGCTACAGCAGCATGCTATTCTCCAGGCATCCACTCTTGTACGTGAAATAACACAAACCCATCCTCTGGACATCCCTACCTGCAGGTTTCTTTCTCCAGCTCTTTAGGGCTGCCTCCACCCTTTAATTCAAAACAGTTACAGGCCAAGTGGGAAAACAATACATCAAGTTGCACAGTTTATTGGCAAAAGAAACATGTCTTCATCTGTACCCCCAAATGGAGCTATGGCCTTTAGATTCACACAGATTAAACAAATTGATTTCTGCCCTTCCACGTTCCTCACCCTTTTCTGTTCAGTCTCTAGAAAGAGTATAGTAATGATTTTATTTGCAGAACTCTAAAGGAAGTAGGTGAAGGGACATAAAGGTTTCTGAAGGAACACAATCACATACAAAATTTCACTGCTGTTTGAAAGTATCTTACACAGTATTGCCTGAAGTAAGACCCCAGCCTCCCACAACCAAAAGATACAGGGGAACTGTGAGGGTGAAAGAAAATATTATCTTTTTTTCCTGATTTATTTTCCCTTCACTGTTAGAGGGTCCTATAAGTTCTTCTGGTGGTGTGTACTCTTCCCATGTTTCACTTTATTCATGGGAGCCTACATAAGTACCTTAAACTAGACATCCATTAAAAAGTTTAGTCAGGCAAGATAAATCCTACTCTAGAATGAATAAAGTGATTTAAGCATCCTGATCAGATTTTGAATACTGAATACTTGCATCAAATTGTTCACAATCCACAGACAACGCAATGATTCTTAGCATGCAAACACAAGAAGCAAATATTGTTTGGCTGCCTGCTGGCAACTAATTAACAGAAATATCTATAATCCCAGAGCACAGACATGCCAATATTTAAAACCTACATAAATATATTCTTAGTCAGTGAGCAGAGATCTCAAATCCAGTAGGATGTGTAAGCGTGAAGTCATACCTGGCACCTCTTCTTGGAAACAGGACAAGTTTTCTAATTTGACAGAGAAGTGGCTAAGCAAACCACTACAGAGGCAAAACATATATTTATACAGGATCTCTCTGAGCAAATCCCAAAGCACTTTTCAAAAGGTGAATATTAGACTATTTCTTTCTATCATTGAAATGCAGTGTCTTTTATGGCAAAAAAAGATAGCTATTTACTAAAATTGGGCAATAGTACAAAACTGCTTAAGACAGAGAGTGAAAGGCATGGTATTTAAGTAGACGGAAAGAAGAAATTTAACAGAGGGAAACCATGATTTCCCAACCTGGAATTCTTCCCAGAAAAAAATCTCTTCTTTCATTTAAGTGAATCGATGGGCTCTTTAATAACTCCAAGTGGGTGAGACTTCATCTGTTGGTATGCAAAAACTCAGTGATAAATGTGCTATTTGAAAAAAGCCAACAACAAAAATCAAACAAAAAAAACACAACAGACACCATGCATAAAGCAGACATGCACTGTATGAAGAAGCAAAAAAGAGCATAAGAATACATTACATTGTTTCTAAAAATGTCTCCTGGACATATATAGAAAAGCTCTTTTCCCAAAAGGTCACCTGTATTCTGCACCTAAACAGCAAAGCTCACGAAATATAGAAAACATTATGTTTTTAATAATGTAGAAGGTCACCGTATAACAGGTCAACAATCCATTAACTCTCCTGTGACAGTCTATTGTTCCGGTACCTTATGAATTGAGGTAGTAGTTGGCTGAAGCAGTGTAATAGAGTATGATATTGATCTTATATTGTTCTTCTAATAAATGTGGACTCCTCCCTGCCATTGCTAGGGTAATGAAGTGCCTTACAATCTTTAGTATGATTATGCTCATAATAAACATGAAATAATATTTACTTTTTCACAGATGAGGAATGAGGTGTTTTAGGTAGCTGAATCTCACTGTTTTCCATGGGTGACACATAAATGTCTTTCAAGGTCTGAGATTTTGTGAATACAAGGAAAAAGAAAAAAAAAAAAATCATAAAATGAATCTGCTGGAGACCAGGGAGCACACATCCCATCCACTGGTGTGGCTCTCACCTGCTTCCTACCAGCGAGTGCAGCCTGAGAATGAAGTACGTATGCTATCTCCTTTACTGTAACCATAGACCCAAGGACCAAAAGGATGACCACAAAGGAAAAGTTCAAAGACCTCTCTGGAATCCTGCATTGTGGATGATCTTTCTCAGAAGCACAAGTCATGAAGGAAGGAATCCTACGAAATCTAGTCTCAGAGTGGCTTTACCTCATGTGACACAGTGTACGAAGGGAGGAAGAGGGAGGTATAAATTATTCACCATGGAAGAGAACCAAGCTAGACATTGTCTATGTGTCTAGGAAGAGCTTAATCCTAATGGTAATTCTGTGAAAGAATCTAGTTCCCCTGTATGAATAAAGAAGCTGTACATAGGGCTTGTCTTGATTTAGAAGAAACACTTTAGTTTTGCTCTCTTTGTGAGTGCTGACCAGCTTCTGTTCCAAGATGAAAAGGTGCAGCTCCTTAAAACATCAGCCTAAAACATAAAGTACAGCTCTAATGGGAGCTACGAGATTTTGTATTCCTGCCTAACATCTTCCCTCTATCACAGAGAGGGAAAACACAGTTTCATGGTCGGGGCAGTGCTGCTCTCAGAAGTACAGTATACATTATGAATGACTGATTTAAGGAGTCTCAGCAGAGGACATCCTCTACAACAAAACCACTAGGTAACCTTCCTCACTATCTATTAATATTTCCACTGTTCCCCACTTCAAAGCTTGTAAAACAACCATAAATATTGAGTAAACATATTAATACCTTTCTAAAACAGCCTGAAAAAGGCTTTGATTTGATAGAATACAAGAGGAATGTTTAAACTTTAACTCCTGCCAACTATTTTTAAATGTTGTTTAAAAAAAAAAAAAGACTTGAAAGATGAAAACTACTCCTCTAGAGGTCAGTTTCCTAGGCTACAATGCTTGGTGCCGGCCAGCATATCCCATTGCTATAAGGAAATGTCCCAGCCTTTCCCTAGTGTAAAACTTAAGTTTCTGATGTAGCTTTGGCAATGCTTATTTGGTGTACTGCGATTATGATCAAGTTATGTCATGTTATGATCCTTTTATGTCAGGCTGACATGTAAATATCCTGACTGCTTTTGCTTACTAGCTTGCTGGTAAACAAATCTACTGAAAATGTTTTTCCACCCTACAGTCAAGCTTTAGTTATGAAAAATTATCAGCATGTCAGCTCTATATAGGCAAATTAGAACACCCTTAATATCATCTGCCCAGGTTATTTTTTATTTTTAGTTAGTTTGAAGTTTTCAAAAACATGGCTGATGGATTTTTTTACCCTACTTTACCTTTTTACCAGAAACAGTTTCACAGTTCTGTCAGTGGTCTCACCAAGAGCCACATCACATGATCTAACATGGTCCCTCTCTAACATTACCTTGCGTTCTTGTTTGCTTCATGTGGAAAGACCTGTCAGCTACAGATTTCAGACGCTCCAATCTGACATGAGCAAGCGGACAGTGTTTTGGGCTACACCATGTCTAGAAAATAATCCTGTGGTGAAAGCTATTTCACACCTTCAGTGAGCTCTCCCAATTTGGTTCTCACACTGTATGTCCTCCTTGCCCTGTTAATTGACTGTGCTCAGGCAATGCTCATGCAGCATAATACGGCTGACACACTGAAGTTCTTTATCACAACTTTTAGTATCTGCATGATCCATCTAGAATGAGAACTTCAAACCTCCTCAGTGCAACTCAGACCCTCCAGAAACCTTGTAAAGACAGTGGTCAGTGCCATAAGGCAGCAGTGGCTTGAAGTATGATCATACTTGCCTTCTGCAAGAGTGTCTTTTTTTTTCCCCTCCAGCTGTATCTTTAGTCATCTAAATTCTTCCTCAATGGTATCTTATTCAAGCCACACAATAACTACTGTTCCACTAATACCTGATCTCTGGCAATAGTTAATCCACGCCTTCTTCTCAAGCCTCTGCCTATTCTGCATCTTTTATCTCCTTTCCTCACTCTTCCTTTCCTCCATTCTATCTTGTATAGCACAGCTTACTAACAGTACAGCTAGTTATCACACAGTGAGGTCTTCCTCCTTCTCTGTTCTCTCAATAAGCATCTCAAAATGTAACCAGCTGAGCAAAGACTTCTAATTTCAGTAACTGCAATCACTGAGGTTGTTTATGTATGTCTGTTGCCTCAACTTGTATCTTTAGTCTGTCACCTTCTCACAGCCTTTGTCCATCACATTTAACCTACCACCTCTTTACACAGCTAATAACACTACACACAAGCAACAGCACTGCTCTCTTTATTCTTGTTTTCAATTTGCAAACATGCAAGATGTACAGTTTGGTGCACTGCAGGATTTGTCAAGTCTTCCTGGTCACAAGAGTGTCCTGATTACAGATTCTACAAACTGGGCACCTGTCAAATTTCTACAGCCATCAGATCAAGACTTTCTCTAGTTTTTAAAAAGCAAAGAAGATTTTTCAGCTGAGAAACTTTAATTATATTGTAAGTCAAGGTATTCTAGGTCTTTTCCTCTACTAGATACTATACTGAGCATTATTTGGTGGCTTTGTCTACTGGGATCCCTACTCTTGCTGATTTCACACTGGTTTTTTGGCATAGAAATAGAGCTATAGAGCTATAGGCATTGGTCCATATTTCCTACTCTCTCTGAGAACGGTTTGTGCTTTTCCATCTGCTCGTCTGACTGGATGGATGTCTAGGAATAGTAATGGTCCTGACTCCTTTGCCCACATCCTACATATTTTAAGGTTTCATTGGGGAGGAATGATGCCATTTTGCACTATTTGTTTTAGAAGGAGCTATGTCAAGGATAGGGTCAAAAATGGCAAGGCAGCAGCTGGCTAGTCTCTTCAGGAGTTTGGCTGAACTGTTTCCTCCCTCTTCTCAGAAAGTGCTGAATGTAGATTTTTACTTCCACAGGGGAGGACCTGATAATCCCCTGGTGGGTGATACCATCTGTCTGTTCAGGAACACATCCTTACATGAGATATGCGCACAATGGTATGATACGCAGTGAGTTCTGGTCTCCACAGAACCCTCACCGCTGGGCATCCACCCTATGGGGAGCAGTCACGCTTATAGTCACTGCCTTATCTTCTGGTAGTAAAACAATTTAAAAGATTTGAGTCTGTTCCCATTCACTGAAGTCAATGGGATGGTAGTGATCTACACCAATTGAAGTATGGGCTAGCTAATTCCTAGACTGATGCAGAATTGGGCCCCAGACAGCAAGTCCTTGAGAGGGGTCTTTCTGGAGAACTGCCATTCTAATATAGTTCATGGAGTGAGGAGCTGAAGCTTGGAAGAGAAGCCCAGAAAAGAGGTGAGGGCAAGGAGGGCAAAAGGAGGTTAACATTCTGCAGTAGCAGCTACTAAATCTTACTTTCCCAATGTTCCGGATGTTTTCAAGTGTATGCTTAGTTGATATTCTGACATGCCTCCAGCTAAAGCACTTACTACTATACTCCATTAGGACACCCGGTTTACAGCATTACAATATATGCAAAGATGAAACAGGTAGAATTCAGAACTAATGGAATAAATCACTCCTGACCTCCTGCCTTTCCTCCTGTCTACACAAGACAACATAGTTCTTGTTTTTCTGTTGCAGTCAGTATATCGCATGTCACCCTTAGGACATCTGCAGTAACTTTTGGAGAGGAGAAATAAATTTTCCTTTGCCATAGAGCAAGCACATAAAATGTTGTTTAGCTCACTCATGGGGAAAAGCAATCAATAAATATATTACAACAAAATATTCACACAGGTCCAATCACTAGACCTTCCAAAGTAGAAACTGCAGGCAAGTTTTGGACCAGTAAAGGCTTTTTACATAGCTGGTAAAAGAGCTGTTTAATAGCGGCCATCCTTGACAGAACCACGTGAGAGTCAAATCTGCATCACTGGAATCTCCTTGAGCAGTGCCTCAATGAGGTAAGTGGATGGCTGCTCAAAATGCTGGAGCTGTCAGCCAGATTACGATTTTGATTACTCTGCATTGCAATGAGAAGCTGTATCAGGACGAGCAGGTCAGCAGGACCCTAGTAAGCTTCCATTTTCAAAGGCAGTAGAAGAGGGAACACAGACCAACTGTAAGGAGCAGCTCCATCCAGAAGCCTTTTCAACTTCTTCATAGTAACTAAGCAGTCCAAATCAAGGCTTTTCGTTTTAGAGGTCTCCAATGACATTAGATGTGCACAAATTAACAAAGTAGCAAAAGCGTCTAACTTTTCTCATTGCTAATTCAAGGCAGAGATAAGTAGCTTTTCCATCTCTTCTCAGATACACAACCTTAATTCTGCATTCCTTGTTCTCCTATTTGTTCTTTATTTTAATGTTTTAAAAGCAATTACTGATATGCACTTATAACTAGACAGCTACAAGGGATGTGCCTAAAAAAAAGTCAGGGAATTGACTGAATGACCTTGAGATCTACCAGTCAGTGAGCCCTCTCTTATCAAACTCACATCCACTGTCTCACTGAAGGAAGCCCAAACACCACAGTGTGCTAATGTTTTCAACAGGAAAATATAAAAATACAGATTATATTTCTGCAAAAGTGATAGGTTCACAGTCCAATGATGGATTGTGTTTAAGCTGTTTAGGCTTCAAAGTGCAGGAAAGGATAGGATTTTTCCTTCTACCTACTAAATTCCCAAAGGATTGATGCTTTTCTCCCCACTGCTACAGCAGAAGATGGAAATACAGTTTCCATCAGATCAGCAGATGGCGTCAACAGGACAACAAGGTCAGAAAAAGGCACCAATCTTTCCTTCTGTTAGAAGCAGCAACTTAAACATGCACACTGTAATATTAGATGTATCTACAAGACAACAACAAAATTGCTTTATTTGATCTAAAAAAAAGTTTTTGCCTACTTTCTACTACTACTGCAAGTTCTATATCCTCAACCATTTTTCTTCTTAGGGAGGTTGTTGAGGGACGTTTGAGTGTTGGGACAAGTTCTTGTGCTGCCATAATGCTGACTTCCAAGCATTTTAGTGGAAAAATTAGCATTGCCACAACGAAGTTATAATCCTAGCAGTCCCAAGGTATATTTATGACATGGAAAAAAACCCATGGAGATAAAATCTTTTTATTAGCTCATAACAATTACTACCATTATTTTCTTATTTAAATGTTCAAAGACATCAGCTATTATTCATAAAGTAATGAGGTAGCAGTCCAAAGTTACTCCTCTCTTGCCCTTCTCTCCACTGAAATTACCATACATAAAGCAGAGATATTAATAGCACTTGCAATTATACAGCTCTAAATACATATGCAGCTGAGGATCCAATTCTGAAAGTCGCTTTTCGCTATTAAATCTCATGTAAATATACAGGAGTTGCAAGCAAGTGGGCTTCTGCATCTCACAGGACAGGAATCAGAAGTAAAAGTTTTGTAAACTGCTACAAAAAGGGGCAGTTTGTTTATTTATCTGTCCACTGTTTGGACAAATACTGTTGGTCAACACTTTTTTTTGTAAATAATAAAGAGAAATTTACTATATTGAAACAAATGTCCTCCTTGAAACAAATGTCTTCTAATTACATAAGCAATGAATGAGGGGAAAAGGCAAGTGGAAAAGATGCAATAACTTTTCACACTGCTAAGGTCATGGCAACCTTGAATGCTCCTCTAAGGAAAGAAATTACAACCTTTCTTCAAGAGCCTTATGTGTATCACAAGGATCTATATGCAGTCTGTATGCAGAAAGCCTTCTGTCACCCAATGCTAGCCACTACAGCATGGTACTCGTGAAGCACGGGATTTGCTTAAGAGAAGTGAACAGAGTCATGAGGAACAAATATACAACTGAGTCATAAGGAACAAACATACAACTCATTTTCAAAATGTGTTCAATAGTAATGAACTTCATTGACATTAACTCCAGCTCAAAGTCTGGAAAGCCCCAGCTGCTGCTGCTATAATGTGTGCTGGGTTGTCTGCCTGTATGAAAACGAAGCCAGGACTTGATGCTGCAGACCCACAGGAAGCTAAGTACTACTGTGTAAAATTGCTTTGCAATGCACGTGTGTCCTGCTCAAAGCCGACTCTGCTCCCTGCACCTTGAGCATCAGAAGGGATTTAATTTCCCTGCAAGGGCCCATGAGATATGAACAATACAATGTGCACAGTGGGCATAATCCTTGACTCTTGTTGACGCCACACAGAAATCCATTCTGTCTTCTTCTAATCCTTGCACACAGCCAAAGCTTGCATGATGAAGCTGAAGGGACAGGAGCTATTTATAGCCTTTAATTTCATCCTGCATCAGTGGATTTTCAGGCAAAGGAAACAGAGCTTTTAGTTTGTTTCCTTTTTTAACCTGTTCAGTGCTCACAGCTTGGAGAAGTCAAAATAGTTTCATTTCAGAGTCATTTAGTGGTTTCAAGGAAATAAATATCAAAAAACAGGTCATAAATGCTAACGTTTTGAAGCCACTATTTACTCACAGGACAGGAGCAATGCAGAGTTTCCCACTGCTGCCCCTACAGTTCTGCAGATGTAGTGTAACAAGGGAACATGCCAAGCAGCGTGTATCATCACGGTTTCAGGGGCTACACAAGCAAGCTGCAGGCAGAAGGGCATACCTATTCTCTCCATCCTGCTTGGTCCTCAATTCCTATTTTCTGGTTTGTTTTCCATTTTGCTCCTTGCAGCTGTAGAGTCAGTGTTTCTCTCCTGCTCCACTGGCACCCTTTTTAATGTGGTCAACCATTACAGCAGATAAGTTTCACACAGGTACACAAAGCAGACAGAGAGCTGCCTGCTTGAGATAACAGACCTCCAGAGAGACTGGAGCCTCTTAAGCCCCCTAATCCACAACACACACACCACCAGCCTCTTGCAAACAGACCTGAGTGAACAACTCGGAACAGCTAAGACATTTCACAAACTTCACACTTCTTGTTTGCATCCTGTTTTTTACAACCTTATTGCCTATTCAGTGTTTTTTCTCATTTTTGTTTTCTGTGATTTGACATTCTAAACCTAGGATGTGATTTATTTTGCTTTGTTAGGCATGACTGATTCAGACACAAGTAATCATTTTTTTCTTCCAATATGCAGGGGAATAAATTTTGTGAATGTATTTCTGGTAAAAGCTGTTGCTGAACATGAATTTGTCTTGGTTTTGTCTGCAAGCACCCACTCCAGTACAACTCAATAGCCTGAGGTGCATTTGTAAAGCATATGCAAAAAACTGCAACATTAAAAGACAAGAACAAATTCTAACAAACACTCATGAAAACATCAACAATTTGAAACCAGTCAACAAGAAACTAAAACAAACACCACAGATTAAATGAAAAAAGAAGAAATATAGGTAATAAAATCACATGGCTAAGCTGATTAATATGTTGTTGATTTAGCTGTGTAAGTTAATACATTTATAAATAAGTAAAATATCTATCCCAGTGATCACTCTACACAGCCATTGCTGGTTGGCTACTTCCATGCAATTGATCTGGAAGCAGAGTTTGCACAGGGGTGACTGATAACTATCTGACTTTAAGGAGCATGGTTTCACATGCCTGAAAGCACAATGACAGTCAAATGGTCTAGCTGAACTATTTACGTAGTGGATGGAAATCCCAAACTAGCGCTGTGATAATGCATTGTGCTGGTTTTGGCTGGGATGGAGTTAGTTTTCTTCATAGTAGCTAGTACAGGGCTGTGTTTTGTATTTGTGCTGAAAACAGCATTGATAACACAGGGATGTTTTCGTTATTGCTGAGCAGAGCTTACACAGAGTCAAGGCCCCTTCTGCTTCTCACACCACCCCACCAGCGAGTAGGCTGGGAGTGCACAAGAAGTTGGGAGGGAACACAGCTGGGACAGCTGACCCAAGCTGGCCAAAGGGATATTCCATACATTATGATGTCATGCTCAGCATATAAAGCTGGGGGAAGAAGGAGGAAGCGGGGAATGTTCAGACTTACGGTGTTTGTCTTCCCAAGTAACCAATATGCATGATGGAGCCCTGTTTTCCTGGAGATGGCTGAACACCTGCCTGTTGATGGGAAGTAGTGAATGAACACCTTATTTTGCTTTGCTTGCATGTGTGGTTTTTGCTTTATTTATTAAATTGTTTTTATCTGAACCCACAAGTTGTCTCATTTTTACCCTTCTGATCCTCTCCCCCATCACAGCAGCAGGGAGTGAGTGAGCAGCTGTGTGGTGCTTAGTTGCTGCTGGGGTTAAACCACCAGATGCATGGGGAAAATAAAATAAATCAGTAACAGAAACAAAATCATGAGACAAACACAGGTGGTACAAATTCTTTTAGCAGAAGACCAACAGCACATCATCACAGTAAGTGACTTGCAGAAAGACAAAAAAACAGAAGTGGGAAACAGGTGTGCAGTAAACTTGTACTTCTGCTTACAAGACCACACCAGTGCTTTTCTAAAATACCCAAAAAACCTAGAGGCCAGTCTTTAGGACCTCACATCCTATACTGAAAAAGTGTTCAAAGCTTTTTTCTATTTTCCTTTTTTTTTTTTTTTTCCTCCCCAGACAAGAGCAAGGGAGGTAATTCTAATGTCTTAAGAGTACCAATACATCCTTTCTTCTTTTCCTCCCTTTCCCTTTGTACTTCTCCTCTCCGTGATCTCCTCTTAATTTCCAAAGAGCCTAAGTAGGAGACATACTTAAATTTTAAAACTAAACTTACCAGGCCAAATGAATAAGGGTATAAACCACTGCAGATCCACTGAAGTCCACAAAACTCTACCAATTTGTATCAATGTATGTTATTCCTTCCACCCCCCCCGCCTTTGGTAAGTTTTGAATCAAATCCCTTTTACTGAGGATTACAAATTCACCCTTATTTCCTACCTAAGTGTTAATATTCACACTGGCTTAAGGTTTTTTAAATCTGTTTAAGAAAATTAATCACCCTATGGCCATTGCCCTTCAATAAGAACTAATACCTTACTCCCTCAGGAGCTTAAAAAAATCCCATAGGTAGTCAAATCCTTCTCTCAATTACACTGGTAAAGAAGCAGAGTTATTCAGAAGGGTTCTGCAGATATGTCACAGATGTAGTGAGTTCAGATTTAATTTCCAGAGAGTGACATGTACAATATACCTTTCTTGACCTGCAACATTTGAGGAAGTATTGATCTGGACTGGAAATGAGAGGATTTTGAAAGGAGATACATGCCTATGTACACATATAAGTATAGAGCTATATAAAAATATATCACCTTTGCAGTTACAATACTATATTATATAAATGGACAGCAAATAGCATTGTACCTCAGTGTAGCTGTTCTGATGTTTAGTTAACTTGTAACATGCAGCTTATATGAAAGAAATCTTGTGGATTGCTGTGATTCCTCCATATCCTTCACCACCTGGCCTTCAAACAGAGCATTTGTTTACACAGCAAATAAACAAAGCAAGCAGCCCCATGAATCCACGGAAGAAAACTTGTTCTAATACAGAAGAAAGCCCAGAGGGATGAACCTGTTTGGGGAGGAGGGGAGAGTGAGATCAATAGATATATATAGAGACTCCTTGACCAGACTTGCAAAAACAAATAAAAAACAATTTTATATGAGCTTCTTGTCTGAGTTTATTGCCAACTCTTCTGTGAAAGAGCCAATAAAATTTAGATAAAGGCTTACGCTTTAATGAAGAATTTTCTGTCTCCTCATCTACCTGCCCTATTAGTCTAGCCTCTTCCATCCTGCCAGGTCACCTAAGAGGTCACAATATTCTAGTTGCGACAGCAGCGTCTGTTGCTGTGAGGAATGGTTGGCAATATCACAATTACAGGAGTATGGTTAGCATGTTGCCATGTGTGCCAAAGCAAGCATACAGATGTAGGGAATGATCCTGAGCTGCATTTAAATGCTTACTTCTATTCAAGCTCCCCACTGGAATAACAGACAACATAGGGCTGTGGAGCAGCTCTGCAGGGAGACTGTGCTTCCCCACAAGACTAATCATCCCACCAGCACCAATTCCACACAGGCAGCTGAAATCCTGTGTGGTTTCTCCATCCCATCTCTTTTCAGAAGAGAGTTTGGGAAGCTGGACTGCATGTCCTTGTTGCAAGGCCTCCTGAAGGTCTGTTCCAAGTCTCTGCCTGACCTCTCATTATTATATATCCTTATTTTCCTACCCAATATCTGCATACCTGAAAATAGATTCCATGAAAGCCACTCTATCTTTATTTAACAGATGTACTGGGTTTGCATGGCAAGGTTTTGGCAGCAGCGGGGCTACGGGGTGGCTTCTGTGAGAAGCTGCTAGAAGCTTCCACTGTGTCCAACAGAGCCAATGCCAGCCGGCTCCAAGACTGAGCCAATCAGCGATGGTGGTAGCAGCTCTGGGATAAGAGAGTTACAAAGGGGAAAAGAAAAAAACTGTGCAATTGCAGCCAGAGAGAGGAGTGAGAATATGTGAAATGACTCTGCAGACACCAAGGTCAGTGAAGAAAGAGGGGCAGGAGGTGCTTCAGGCACCAGAACAGCCCATTCCCCTGCAGCCCATGGTGAAGACCATGGTGAGGCAGGCTGTCCCCCTGCAGCCCATGGAGCTCCATGCTGGAGCGGATATTCACCTGCAGCCTGGGGAGGACCCCACACTGGAGCAGGGGGATGCCTGAAGGAGGCTGTGACCCCCCTGGGAAGCCTGCACTGGGGCAAGCTCCTGGCAGGACCTGTGGACCTGTGGAGAGAGAAGCCCACACTGCAGCAGGTTTGCTGGCAGGATTTGTGACCCTGTGGGGGACCCACGCTGGAGCCATCTGTTCCTGAAGGTCGGCACCCCGTGGAAGGGACCCAGGCTGGAGCAGTTCATGAAGAACTGCAGCCCATGGGAAGGACTCACATTGGAGATGTTTGTGGAGGACTGTCTCCAGTGGGAGGGACCCCACTCTGGAGCAGGGGAAGAGTGTGAGGAGTCCCCCTGAGGAGGAAGGAGCAGAAGAAACAACATGTGTTTAACTGACTGCAACCCCCATTCCCCATGCCCCTGTGCCACTGGGGGGAGGAGGTAGAGAAAATCAGGAGTAAAGTTAAGCCTGGGAAGAAGGGAGGTTGGGGGAAGGTGTTTTAAGACTTTGTTTTTATTTTCTCATTAGTTTACTCTTGATTTGATTGGCAATAAATTAATTTCCCCAAGTTGAGTCTGTTTTGCTTGTGATGGTAATTGCCAAGTGATCTCCTTGTCCTTATCTCAACCCAGCTTTTCATTATATTTCATATACGTATTTCAATTATTTTCATAATTCATTATATTTTCTCTACCCTGTCCATCTGAGGAGGGGGAGTGATAGAGCAGCTTTGGGGGCACCTGGCATCCAGCCAGCGTCAATCCACCACAACAGACTTGTTTTCTGACAGAGAACAAGACCCACTGAGCTCAATATCCAAAACAGTTTAGCCTGGCAGATCTAGCCTGAAGATTTTGCATAAAAGCAGGTAAACCTCAGCAACATCCAGAGATTCTTTATCACAGAAATGCTCAGTGAAACTCTGCTGGCATAACCCTTCTAAATGCATTGCATCTCTGACATGACCACAGCATTTACATCTGAAAGAGAAGCCACTTGAATTCAAACCTTCCTGCCATGTAAAAAACTGCATAAATGTGACAAATTTCACCATGGGATCTCAGATTGTACACACAACTGACAAACAGGAAAAGTGCATTCCAGTTTAGAAATATAAATAGTGCATCATGTACGCATTGGTAACTACTCCTGAAACTAAAATGCACTTTCAAAAATCATCCACTATTCAACCTTGAAGAGATGCAGTTATTGCCACTGCAATTCTTTCTCTGCTTCCAACAGAATTTTTTTAAAGTAATTTTAGGCATAAAGAAATTTCCTGCTCTTGTCCACAGTCCATCATGGAATATTCTCCTTGCCAGGTATTCATTTATACAGTTGGTTATGAATGAGTACTGATAGTAACACAAGATACATTTGGGACGCTACAGACCAAATCTTTATTAAGTGGAGAAACACAGGTAGGCAAGATGAAGAGCAAATTCCTGCATGCTCCGCAGTTCAGAATGGCTTCAAAACCTATGGTCTGAGCTGCTGTCTTTTTGTCTGTTACTGTAAACCTTTCCAACATAATGAATAATTAAAAGCAACTCAATGACATGGTGTATCACACTAATGACCAGAAAACAGGGGCTTATATCATCTGCCCATTTCTCTCATTACCTATAGTATTGCTGACCCCAGTCACCCCCAAGTGTTAATCCCATTTAACCTACTCTCTACCGCTTGGAGCCAAAAGGAGCAATGACACATAGCTTAAAACAGAAGTCATCAGCAATGCCAGCAGTGTTCTCCAGTTAGGAACTCATCTTCCCCCAAAACTACATAGGGTCTAAAAAGGATGTTTCTCAGGTTTTTCACAATAGCATGCCACTTGGCACAGACCAAGCACAGGAAAACTTAATCCCAAGGATAACACATCTCACCAGCTTGTGGTGTGTGAGTGTGGTAAGAACAAAAACTTGATTTACAACCCTGCATATGACTAACACTGCAACCTCCCTGTAACTTCTTTTCTGAAGATACTCACTAAAGACCAGCATCAGTCCTCACAGAGCTGCCAGAGAAAAGAGGAGGGGAAAAAAAAAAACAAGTGGAGAGTCTTGCAGTGGTAGGGCATATCTGAACTTACATTTGCTGTGGAATAGTATCCATAGTAGAGAATTCAGCCTAAAGTCAGTTAAGTCCCCAGTTAGTCTTTGTAGTATCCAAGTATGAGGCCAAAAAAAGAGGAATATTTGATCAAGAAAAGAATTAGCAAGATAATTAGTTCAAAAACCATTTATGGGAAATAGCACTTATTTTCTCTAAAAAAGACTTTATCTTGTTTCTAGGGTGTGACAGCCTTTCCTTGAAGGCTCCTTCCCCATTTTCTCAGGCTATATACCAAGAAAACACCAAAATATCACAGAATGTAATTTCAACTATTTACAGCATAGCCAATCGCACAAAAACCACATGTGTATCCTGCACATCTGCCACCATCCTGCAGGCAAAAGAAAAAAAATGGATCCAAAGATATGCAACAAGGTTTCCAGCATGTGAGTTTGCAGTGATATATTTGCAACACAGCATCATGGTTACAAGCAGCCCTACAGGGGCACAAGCAGATGGCTTGATATTATTCTCCAGACCCTGGATTGCCAAGTGTTAATAGAGTTGTAAATCACTGCCGTAAAAAAAAAAATACAAAAATCAGAGACTGGAAGTGTAAATGTGTGGTTTCATTTCTCTATTAAAACATGCATGGTATATTTATACAACAGGTAGCAACATAGACATTTTCTTCTTCAAGAAGTTCTTCATCTAATGTTTTAGCTTCACAACTGGCCAGCCTCCAGTAGTCCAGAGAATTAGTACTTGGTTGCAGTTATTAGTCAGAAATACAAGCCACACTTCAGAAGGAAGAGACTCGATATGGATTCAAATTCTCTAAATGTTGAATGAAATAGTTCAAGATCACCTCACCTCTCAAACTATCACAATCCTATGAGATACCCTCCTATGAAATATAGTAGAGGAAATGTTACTTTCTCTCTACTTCTCAAAACAATGAAATCTCTTCCTAACCCCTAAAATCTTCACTGCTATATATAGCTTCCAGGCTGTAACTCCAGACTCCCACCGCTGCCAAACAGCACTTTGCTAGCTTGTCTTTGCCCGCTCCAAAGACCACTGAAGTCAGTAAAACACTGTTGAGCCCAACAGCTGTGAATCATGATTTGTAGATTCTAGCTGTATACAAGCTCAGATCCGGTATTTTACTTCAGTTTTCCCTGGATTAATTCAGGCCACTGAATCTGAGAGGTTTTAGATAATATTGATGTTAATCGGGGGGGGGGGGGGGGAAAGGAAGGACCCAGCACTGAATGCACCCTACTAAAAGTTGAATTATTCCATCTCTATCTTGTTATAAAACAGAGGTTAGAATGCAAAAGGATTTATTTCAATAGGAGCTTCTGGCCATATTTCACAATTGAAAATTTGAAAATATAGAAATAATTTTTTTTCCAAGTAGGTTATAGGGGCGGAAAAAAGAAGTTAAGATGATGAAAAATTCTAACACGTAGGACAACAAGGAACCTAAATAGAGAACTTGATCACAAACTGAGAAAACTTTTGAAGTGGCAAAGGCAGAGAAAACACTACCTTTACACAGTTAGAAAAATGAAAATAGGAAAAATGAGACCCAAATTCAGAGTTCCTGCTACTGTTGACAAAGATGTCCCAAAGACATATTACCTTTCCTTTTTATTCCCACTTCCTTGCCAAGAGGTATAAATGTCACCTTCTCTTCCTTTTCCGTCTACACAAGGTCAGGAAGCTTTACACCCTTCTTCCTGGGATGACTCCAAAACATGCCTGTTCAGCACACTGCCACACAGAAACTATTGATCTCTGCAGTTGTACTGAAGTCAAAGAGCCAACAGAAATCCCATCATTGCAAGAAGGTACTATGGCTGATGACAGCCCTCTAGAAAAGAGGTAGCTGGTGAAGACTGCTCACCTAGAGGAACACAGGCAGGAAACATATCTGAAAGTGTGATTATGGAAGGGGCTTAGAGAATCACTCATTAGAAGAATTTTGGGAAAGAATTATGCAAAACAAAAATGCATACTCTTTTGGTGGTGACTAAATTCAAAGGAAAGAGATTAATAAAGAATTCAGTGAACATCCAATGTGTATCCAGGTTAGCTCAACAAAGGATGAGAATGCCTGCATTTCAGTATGGGTACTGTAACCAGTTTTAAGGATGAGCCCCTCAAAAAGTGCCTGAATGCCTCCAAAGAACAGAAAATGCTAATCCTATAAAGTCAAATGATAACCTTCTAATAGCCAGTACTTAAATCTGTTTCTTCATCACTCCTTATTAGCAAATTGGTTTTTGGAAGCCTAGTAACTTAGAATCACCAAGATTTAAAATACTAGCCTTGAATGAAAGATGGTGATAGATATTCTTTGCTATTAAATCTATAAATAGACTCAAAATTTAGTCTACCTTTTAATACTCACTGATATGCCAAACAAGAAGATTAAAGTATTCTTACAGCTAAAACGGTTTTCTTAACAACAGGTAGAGACACTCAAATCGCTAGTCAGTACAGAGCCTCTTCGTTAGCAAGTTCAGCTTCAGAGTTAGGAACAATTGCTTACCTGAATCTTACCTAGCTTAGTCCTTGAATTTTTCAGAAAAGTTAACAATTAAATGATTGATCTAAATTAAATGGATTCATACTGTTGCATTATATACTCAGAGTAAAGATGAAGAGATCCCTGCAGAAGAAAATAGGAGAATCACTGACATTTAGAATCACCAGCACCATGTTTCACTGAAATTAATGTAAGCATCAATCTAGGAGAATTATTCAATGAATCAGTAAGTGAACAGATGGATGAATCTTCTCAATAAAACATTCAGGGCCTCCATATCAATACAGCACTCTGATTTTCAGTCTAGTAAACAAAGGGAACAGGCAAAATGTAAAAGCTGTAGGTAAGGGTAAGTTTAGGTTAGAAGTGAAAGGGAAGTTTAGATTTCTCTCATTGTCACAACAAAAAGACAGCTCAAACGGGACTTATTCCTTGCATTCTTGCACAGATGACATTCTGATATTAAACAATTGCCAAGCGTATCATGTTGCATTTGGAATTGGGCCTACCCAATTGCATTAAAATTCTGATTCAGAACATTTAAGATTAGACTTATAATCCATCCTAAATTGACTACAGAAACCCTGTCAAAATAAAACCCGAGGCTGTGACATTGCTCCACTAATAAGAGCACAAGAGCAATAGTAGTTCTATGTCAGATAACAAACGTGACATTTTTCAGGAGCGGAGAAGAGAATGAGCGGGTACATCCCTGCTTGCCTGAGCAGACAGGCAGGCACATACACAAAGACACAAATCTATCCTTGTGCCAGCAGTCACAGCTCTGTCTTCCTGTAGAAGCTACACCCACTTACGCTGATTTGCTCTGTAGATACTTTTAGAACCAGATCAACCTGTGGAAATCCACAGAACCTTACTAAAACCCGGTGGAGCAGCGCCAGTTTGCAGCAGAGGAGAAGCTGAATCTTGCTGTACCTTGGAGCCTGTTTAACTGAAGGGTTTTACGAGGGAGGGAATTCCTTCTCTTTCAGCTTATTTAAATGACCTGCAGTTACTATGGTTACTCTTAAGGCATGTGAAATGACAAGGCACAAAAATTGATGTTCCTGTGAAACAGGCTGTTCACCCAGGACAGAAAACCAAAGGTTGTAAATGGCTGATGCTGAGGATCTCATATTTAGCCCACTGGCTCCACCTCAAACACTTTCAGTGCTATCAAATTAGCATTTCCACTGTAGCTCTCTTGGTGACATGAGGCACAAGTGCTTTTGTTTCAACAAAGCCCACTGTGTTAAGTTCACTCCACTGAGGCTTTAAGACAATAGCAAAATGTCATTCAAAGAGAGAGAACAATGAGCTATTATCTCTCTCATTTATCTGGCCTATCAGACAGGGAGCAAGGAAATGTTGTTTCTTTAACAAATTACCTCATAAACTGCTAAAAAGGCTGCAAACACTCTCCTTTCTCATCCTGCTATGGCTGCATTAGCTGAGAGTTAAGGACACTTTCTCTGAGTGTTTATGCTTGCCCATTTTCCCCCATATGCCATACCAAAATACCACAACCAGCACTGTAACAAAAACCATGTTAAGCTGTAATGAGTTAATGAATAGAATATGGGAATACAGAAGCAGCCACTCATCTCTCTCCAGCACAGCTATTTATACAAACACCAGTGTAGACATATTCAGCCCAATAAAACCTGTTACTTTAATAACGTAGAAAGTATTGGTGTTAACTTTTTTTTCCCCTCACGTGCATTTTCATTCACTAAGCTGCCCCAGGCTGACTACTCAGCAACTTACCATTTCTTCTTCATCCTTAGCCTGGTACCATTTGTGACAACAAAACAAGGAAAAAGGTGGAGGGAGAAGGAAATGTTTGTTAAATAAGAATCTAAACGATGGATTCTGATAGATGTTTTCCATTATTAGAAGGAATCAAAGTGTTACTTTTCCAAACTACAAGCATATAATACTGATTTCAATAAACACCAATCGAATGCAAGACAGGAAGACAGTCCTGCTTCTTTTATTCAGCAACTAAGAACTAGGTTGAGGATGCCCATGTTTTGCCCTGTAGCAGAGGCTGACATGATGACACCTCCAGTAAGGCTGCGAATTGCCGTTTCAGGCCCTGATCCTACGTCACTGATGCCCCTGAGAGCTGGGCCACTAACTTCACAGGTCTAAGGATCAAGCCTTTAGGTGTCAACACAATTGCTACATACCACAGAAGAAATACCAACTGAACGTTTCTGGCAGCAAGGGACATTGAAGTTCATGGTTAAAAGCTGCTCACTTGGCCTTCTAAAGCTTCCACTTTTGATATTGCCTCTGAAGAGACATGTCATGTGTTAGTGCTTGCAAATAAATTTGTAATCAATAAGGTATCCACTGACCCCTCAAACATAAACCAAAATTTTAGAGTCAAACCAAAGATCTCTGAATGGACTCTGAAAAGAGAGAGGATTCATGTAAATAAAAAAAATTTCATCTCCAGGATTCAGAAGCTCCTCTCCAAATGACAGGTCGTCTCTTTTGACTCATCATCTCCTGTACTTGTCCTTAGTTCACCAAACACCTTTTTAATCTGATACAGCTGTTAAAGTTGAAAGTTTCTTGCTGAACCTACTTTAGTGACCCCCTCTAAAATGATCTACTTATGTCAGCATTGTTTTAGAGCTTTGTTTGTAAAAACACTTTCTAGACCACTGTTTTTGCAGGACTAGAGGCACCTATTCCGTTTTTACAACACGTACATCAACAGCAGTAACAAGGCCAGAATCCACGAACAAAAGCCTTCTGCTCCACCAGTCTCTGCAGTGCCAAGAAACATTTGTACTATTCTGTTTCATCAGATACATACAGCTGCATATAATGAAAAGTAAAATGCACTCCGGCCAAGCCTTTGGACTGCAGATTTGGGGTGCAACAACATTCTGAACTAGGCAGCAAAGCATCAACCACATTCTTAGACACATCTCCCACTCCTAATGGTTCACAAGGCTCCAAATCCTTTGCATGCTTAATGTATGGATCTTCATCTCTACATATGCAGGTCATGTAAACCCAGGAACGAGGGCTAAGTGAAGGGGCCCTAACCACTTCTTCAAGCTTTTGCATACCATGCTGTATCGTTAAGCAGCAGCAGGAGCATGAATTCCCTAGATGTACAGCAGCTGTTAGTGTTTCAGCAGGCAGAAGATGACTGGCCAGACTACAGAATAAGAAGCAGGAATCCTTGCTTTGCCAGTCCAGTCTTACCTTACAGAAAAGGAGATGAGGAGGAACTCTCTCCATTCCCTGTGCCCTCCGGGTTACTGCAATGTGAAGGTTGCACTCAGCACTTCACAGCCTAGGTGATTCTACTCTGGAAGGGCAGCTGGCCAAATGACACACCAGAAAGATAAAGAAATGTTCAGGGAAGTCATCACAGAATGAACTCGTGTTTCTAATTAAAAAAAATAATAATGGTATATTAAACAACTGTTAAGTCACTCTCCTGCACGAAGGGCCTCACTGTGATTCTCTGTATTTGTATTTTCTCTGGCTTACAAGAGCTGAAGTCATTCTTTGGTGCAAAAATAGGAATTGTATTTCCCAAAGGACCTGGCAAGCCACCGTCGTAAACACAACAAGTATCTTTGATCACACAAGTTTTAGCTACAGTATAATCTCTCACACAGTCCAGTCTACAAATTTTGCCATCCAGTCCCACAGGCTCTTCCTCAAAACTGTTAGAGCATCAAGAAAAAATAGGATCCAGAATGAATGGGGAAGACAGAAAAATTCCCATTTAAAAATGTACTCTGGAATGCCATTTCAGCAGCTATCAAACAGCAGAATTAATAGAGAGTTGATTTAGGGGAGTGTTACAGTTTAACCCACCAGGCACCTAAACACTACACAGCTGTTCACTCACTCCCCCTCAATGGGATGGGGGAGAGAATCAGAAAAAAAGGTATAACTTGTGGGTTGAGATGAGGACAGAAAAGAAGGGAAAATAATAGTAATGATAAAAGAATATACAAAGCAAGTGATGCACAATGCAATTGCTCACCACCTGATGACCAATGTCCAGCTAGTTCCCGAGCAGCGACCGCCATCCCTCAGCCAACTCCCCCCAGTTTATGTGTTCATGTCATACAGTATGGAATACCCATTTGGCCAGTTTGGGGCAGCTGTCCTTGCTGTGCCCCCTCCCAGCTTCTTGTGCACCCCCAGTCTCCTTGCTGGCAGGGCAGTATGAGAAGCTGGAAAGTCCCTGACTTACTCTAAGCACAGATCAGCAACAACTGTGTGTTATCAACATTATGCTCATCCTACATTCAAAACTCAGTACTATACTAGCCACTAGGAAGAAAATTAACTCTACCCCAGCTGAAACCAGGAAAGAGATGTATTTCCAAAGGATTACAGTAAAAATTTCCATCTTTCCTAACAACTATTTGGTAATTTGAAAGCTAAGATACTACTTTGGCAACCCAGACCAGCAGTATCGCTGTTAGACTTTAGCTTCTACGTTTCTCTCACAGCAGTTTTATGACTAGGGCTCCAGGATACAGTGGAAAGGCCTCAGCAGTCACTGAAAAAAAAAAAATGAACTCATTCATACAAGGTGCTGGAAATTAAATGACTTTAAAAGTCATTAAATCAGCCATCAAGCAGAATGCTTCAGAGGGGTTTGTACCAGTGAACCTGAATACTAATGCTGCCAAACTATATGTATACTCTTTTACATCTGTATATGGTTCTCAACGTGTAAGAAGAATGGATAACCTATCATATCAGATATATTTCTGATGAAACGTTACAAAAAAACCCACAACTGTACACCTCTGGAGTCACCAGAATGGGAAAATAAAATAGCTCTGTGTTCCATTTGCTTCTTTCCTTGTAGTAATTTTTAAAAATAAAGTAGTATTTCTCCCCACAGGCCAGGTACTTTCACCTCATGTTCTACAAATCTCTACTCATATGTTGCTTACGTGCTTCTCAGATTCACTTTGTTACTCTGGCAAAACTCATGTTGGCACAACTGGAAGTTAAACTCACAGAGTGACTACAAGCTTAAGTTCAAGATTAGCAAGATCATTTCACTGACATCACTGAAAAATAAGACGCAGCTGTTCCTGCAAATTCTCTCATTTCCAAGGATTTACGTCAGCAGAAAACATTTTAGTATTATCCTCATAATGAGAGAGGACAGGACACTGACTCATTAAAAGGCAGGGTGTGGACATAGTAGGGATCAGGCAAATCTACCCAATCAAAAAATTCAAGATTTTGACAACAATTCCATACCTCATTTATCTCAGTTTGCCCAAAGGCCTCATCCCACATACAATTACATTATGAGCATTTGCTTATATTTCAGTATCTCAATTATTGTCTCATGAAGTTGGGGCATAACAAAGACAGGGTATTGAGCACAATTCCATGCTAAAACTCTCCCACTCTTAGATGAAGTTAGAAACCTGATAGTATTTGAATTTGGAACATTCTACTACAGCAGTTTTGGAAAGACATTGAAAGCAAAAGTTCTTTTCATCCCTTTCTTAGAAAGCCTTACAGTTAATCAAAATGCCTCTGGACTAATACATGAATCATAGGTATAGATTATGTCAGACATACATTTACATAATATATACGAAACAGATCCCCATTAACTTATCCATCATTACATGAGCTCCCTAATATTACATCATAGGTGCAGAAGAAATGACCATGCACACAGCACCAAAGACTTTATTGGAAATATAAAAATCACAAATAAGAATCAGAATATCACTTAACATTTCATCTTTTCTTCTGAATCAGAATAAAGAGGATCAAACTCTACCCCTCCATATATGCATGTATAGGCACATGCAGACACTCTTCCGTGCCTGTCAATAATAGAGATCTGTGTCTCAAGAAGGGCCCTTGAGTGCCCTGACAGCTTTGACAGCCACTGTCATTACAGGTTATCAAAAAGAGGACATAGCATAATACCAGTATGTTAAAATCCCTTCCCCACTTTTGCCCTTTCCTTAACATTCCTTATCGTTTTCTCCCAACAGTCCTTTACATTGTAGGATTATCATTAACACACATCATTTCAGAATAAAATTTATAAGAAATTAAAGACCTTGCTTTCTTCTGTCATCTATTAATTCAGAGAAGCATGAGTTTCATAAAAGCACAAAATTCACTAGAGGTCACATCCACTATCCAAAGTAGTCAAAACTATATTTCCAATGAATTAAAATCTGATGAGTCTGCATGAAACCCTAAAATTATAATAGGAAAAATTTCATTAAGAGACCACTTTGGAAGATCACCACCCACCTCCAGTATTAATTTGAAAGGCCTTTATTTTAAAAGAAACTTTATCGTGCAATTAGTTTTATTAGTAAATTGTATGGTCCCTTTTGAAAGATTTTGCCCTGCATGTTACCCAAGGGCAAAGCTGCAATGACAGAAGCTGCAGAGAAACCACAAGTTGGGTAGATTGGTGTTTATAGAAGCTAGAAAAGTGCTAACATGGGAAACACTACTTTTCACAGGTTCAAAGCAGAGCTTTTCTGGTTTTGATTTTTAGTCTGGTTTGGTCAGACTTGATCTTTTAATTTCCCCTTAATTCTACTCCCAGCCCTGCCTTTCTTTTTGGCTGAGTGTAAATGAAGACCTAGAGAGGACCCATACATACCTTTATGAAAATGAATAAACAAGCATTAACAAGCCATAGAACCTGCTTAGTTTTGGGCCAATTACTGTCATCTTTACCTCCACAGCAAATCAAGCTGTGAGTTGGAGTAAGAACCACTGTCTGCATCATCCACAGGCTGTTTTGATGACACCTGTTCTACCTCATCTTCAACAGGGTGAGCTACCAACTTTTTAGTCCAAGCCTGAAAATGAAGAATTGCTGGCTTTTTAGGTACATGTATAATACACATTAACATACCTGAACTGTAGCCACAGACACCTAGCCGCTAGTCCAGAAAAGAAAGCAGCACTCCCATGTTGACAAGGAGTAGCTGGGAAAGCTGAGAGCATCTCTGGCAGAATCATCTACATTACACACCTCAACTGCACAAGGATCCATGAATTAGTTACAAGACAGCACTAATAAATTACCTTGAAAGTTTGATATTTAGTTTATGGGCCACCTTAGGAATTTTAAAACTTATTTTAAGCAATTCCTCTCTACTAGAAGCTGTTTTAATAAAAATTCTGAAGAATATTCTGACTTATTCTATTCTCTAAACAATTACTTCGGTGGGGCTTTGGTTTGGGGATCTTTTTGTGAGGTTTTTTGTGGGGTTTGTGTTTTTTAAACAATTTGTTTTTCATTTCAGGCCAAATCATGCCCCTAAAGTGCTATTTATTTTTCATTTCCCTTCCAAAAACCTCAGTTTACAGTGCTGTTCCAACATACACCTCTGACAGAGCTTTGTCTCCTCAAAAGAAAAACAAATCGTTTAACTGAACTCAGTACCAATTTGTGTGGTGGCAGCCTTTTAGAACGCAATCTTTGAAAGGACTGGAATAAAAGCAGAGACCGGGATCTTGATTCTCTCTTTATAATTATATGCAGAGTTAAATCTATGTTGATAGACTCTCCATGGCATAGAAAGACATGGTAAAGCTACCATGAACTTTCATATTTACAGATGCACAGTATTTGGTGGGGTCACTGGGTCAGGATTCCCAAGACTCAACATCTGCCATCTCTAGAACTCCTCTTGTGCATCATACATATATGGGAGGTTCAGATCAATGAAAGCATCCAGAGCAGGGAGGTGCATTTCCACTGGATTACTGGAGGGGAAAAAAAAAGCTTTGGAGATTTCCAGCTCCCAAAGGACTTCAATGCATATTAAACAGCTTCAATAACACAGGAAACATCCTGGATACAGTGTAACACCAGATGTTATTTCAGGTCTGACAACATACTCTCCTTGCTATTACAGACTTTGTAAAATACAATGATACTCTCATAACAAGATGAAGCCCTCATCTCTTGCCAGGAAGGTGCCCAAAAGTGGCTACCACCCTTTTCAGCAAAGGCTTTTTTTTCCACTACTTGCTGTGACTAAAAATTCAAATTGGGTTCAGTGACAATACTGTAGTCAAAATTGTTAACATTTTTATCCAAGGCTTCTAATTTACAATGCCACTAACTTTCCTCTTTGCCATGAACTTTTTTTACACTTTGCTTACTGTGATCTAATCAATGGGAAATAAATGAACATTCCACTAAGAACCCTGTAGATGTGTGAAGCCCTCAAAAAAAACCTTGTGAGAGTTATTTCAAATTCAGATTAGCATGCACATTAAATTACATTGGTTCTCTTATACTGGCCCCAGGGATCTTTGTCCACCTCACATGGAATTCTCTCAGACAGGCAGAACAGCCTCCAACTCTGACATGGGACCCATTTGCTCCAGCAGTGGACGAACTAAGATGCATTGGCAGACTAAGGTAGGAGAAACTCATATTGACTTTGTTATTTGCTCTAAATCTCAAATATACTTAGGCATTAAGTTCTACCAACATTTTATTTAGTAGAGAAGACTGAGTAAGAAAAAGATCTATTTTCTAGTCCATGTACAATACTGAAGAGAGTCTGGCACACAGTCACTTCAGAAATGAGCACTTCCCTGGTAAAAATCATTGTAGGATCTGGTCACTTAAACACTACGCTGAGATACAGAAATCTGGAGTTCAACTCACAGCTATGTCACAGACTTCCTCAGCAAGTCTGAGATGTTATTTAATCAGCTTGTGATCAACATATTCAATGAAGTTTACTATTGTTTTCTTCATAATATCTGTTTCAAATAAAAACACTTATGTACTTATTGAATCTAGCAAAATAGGGCGTGAATCACATTTCAGTCCCTACAGTGCAACTGTGGTATTGAGTTCTGACACCAATTCTTCTCCATGGGAAGTCAGCTGGGAAAGGCAGCTGTGACTAAAAAAAAAACATGTCTGCAAGAGTCCTTCTACAAAACCCTACAAAACCAGTTGAAAACTGGCTGCCCTATCATTAAGAAAGGGATATATCCTGGTCCACTGAACAATTCCCTGATACAATACATTCCTGCAACCAAACAAGGTAAAATTCACAGTGCCAGCACCATGTACCTAGCATAATTCACTAAGTGCTGTTAGAATGGCAGTTTTTTAAGACCTGAAGGCCTGGAGTCCATCATGCGATACACCAGTCATGAAGCGACAAGACGACAAGACAACAAACCAATAAGCAGTGAGAAAAGCACATAATTTCACTCAGCCATTAAAAAAGCATTGTTTCCTTCCTGGCACATCACAGTGCAAATTATAGCACGAGAGGACATTGATTCCCCAAAACCACCATAAAGGCAAAACAAAGAGAATCCCAATGCTTTGATTCTGTATGAGCTTGGTTCCAATGACAAGAATTGTATTAATGAAATGCCCTTGAAATTCACATAGACATTGCACTAATTTCCACGGGGACAGCTCTTTTCCAGGGACGTTAAGCAGCTGGCTGATCGCAAAACAAGTAGGAACGTAAGACAAGGAAGTGAAGAAGTCAAGTTTCCTGTGGGTTTGTGTGCCAGACGGTTTCCAATGAGGTGCAAACCTGAACTTAAAAGTTTCCTTTAAGCTGCAGTTTTCACAACGGAACTTTTTTACTTGCAGTCTCTAGTGCCTGGTAAAGGTTATACCTGTGATGCTGTTCTCCCAGCAGAGCACTCAGGGCACAACCTCTCCTACACTGTGGAGGCTGTTACCTTTCTTGTCAAATTTGGATTAAACTGGCCAACAGGTTCACAGCTGGAAAGGGAAAAAAGATGGAAGACAACAAAGGATGGTAAAATTGCTCATGATCGCATAGGCCTTGATCCCTCATGAAATTAGGTCTAAGATGGCATGAAGTGAATTTGTAGCATTTTTAGCCCAGTAATCTTAACCCTTTTCATAAAGCCTCCAAGGTTCCCAAAAAAGGTTCAATAAATAGACATATACAAAGTAAAAGTGGAAAATGAGCAGCAGGGAGAGATGATGGGAGAGACTTCTATATCAGCACAGAATTAGTGCTCTGTACTATTTCTGCATCAATGTGTTAACCTTTCTCTCTCTGCCCTCCACTCCCCTTTAGTTACTCACCATGAAATAAGACTTTTAATTGCTATGTAACTAAAGCCATCTTTCTGGCAAATTGACTGAGAAGTCCAAGCTGGTGTCTAGGGACTACAGGCCCTTTGGTGACAGTTTTAATTCTGGTCAGAGTAGAGAAGTCAATAAATCATTCTCGCAGTTGTTGTTACTGACCCTGAGCAAGCCCTGGGAGGAGAGATGCCATCTCTATTCACTAGGAAATAAAGACTTGTTAATTTTTATTTTAAATTTTTTTTATGTTTCAGATACCGAACAAAGTAGAAAGAAAAAAAAGGGGGGAAAAAAAAGGGGGTAAGTTCAAGAAAGGCAGGAAGTGCAAAGCCTTCAATGACCAAGTGGAGGAGAACATTTATTAAGTTCTGTTGCTTGATGGACCTAGTACTGACTCACCTGGAGCAGAGCTGCGTTGCCAATATTTCAGGATATTGACCCAAACCTCAAGAAGGCAGTAACATACAACCAGTCTTCCTGCATTGTCCTCATTGGTTTTTTCTTGAGAATATGAGTTTCCATTGGTCAAATTAAATTTTTCTTTTTCCTGATTTAGACAATTTTTTCTTTAGAGAGTTTGAAAATACTTTTAGGTAACCAGCTATATCATTATTATTTTAATGAAAATGTGCTAATTAATACTAGGTAAGGCATCCTCTCAGGGAGTGCAAATAAATACTAGTTCATCACATGATTCTCCCCCCCCCCCAAATCTCTTTGTGGTCTTTGGTGACACTGGCTGTTACATTTCCAGCCTGCTTTATATCCACATATACACTGTGGAACTTCACTAACCTCTGTACTTTTCGCTGATGGAACATTTAAGTTTCCAATGTTATTTTCTATTTTTCAATGAGGTTTTAAAGTGATGCTTTCCATCAATACCGGGAATATATTTGGGATCCCCAAGATGTCAGAAAAGTGGGAAATGAAGGATCAACGACCACACAGTTTTAAGCAAACGCTGAAAGGAATTTAACCCTGTCCTTTGAACACAACAGGTTAAAATTTTCCCTTTTTGGCATTCAGGAGGCTGAAAATGTGCACCACAATACAAGCATTTGTTTCATACACACATGGTACACAAATCTGAAGTTAATGATCTTCAGGTGAAAACAAGTAATCACTAGACTGAAAACTCTCAGCACCTTTCATGACAGCATCATTGGACAGCATTAATGACAGCTAGCAACTGCCTTCTACAGGCAATTCTGCCTTACTGGGCATACACAATGTACCTGTATAAAATGCTACAGGACAGTACATCTGTACAGTTAAGTTGCAGGTATTCTATTTTTTGCAGCATGGATAAAACACACTTTTCATCAACAGGTTGGGTAGTACAAGCTTCCAATGCCAAGCAAAGTATTCTCAAGATGCTATCATCTTAATGCCATAATGACAAGACTCCTTCAGAAACATCAAGTAGATAAGCAACACTGTCACACATGTGAAAACTAATGTGTTCTGACATTGTTTCATACTCGCACAGCATTCATTCTAGATGGTTGTCTCTAACTTTTCCTTTGACCAATATCAGCTTTAGCACTGGCTTCACTGGAAACGGGAATAAGTCCTTTATGAACAAAGATCCAAAATGACCTTTGTCTGGTGTAAAAGGAAAAACTGAAGGGAGGACGATTCTCGGCACACAAGAGTTAGCTACAAAGGACAAATGCAGCAGGTAACAGCAGTTATTGCTGTAATCCTACTTTGTTTTACTTGAGAGAAAGATTACTTCTCCACTGCACTTGGCATACCTAAAAAAATTACAATGGCGTGTCCAAATCACAGCAGAGGTAAAGAAAACAAACCCAGCACATACATGCTTTATTATCGCTTCACTTCATCATTGACTAGAACACAAGAAAAATCAATAAGAATCCTATACGAACACATCCACCATAATAAAGTATGTGGCTTACATATATCAAATCCTAACAAGTGTGCTTGCATGCTCAGTGGAGAAAAATCACTTCATAAAACAATCCCAGGAGAGAACTAAAAAACAAAAAAGGTGTCTTAAGGAAGGGACAAAACTGAATGATGTATCCAGTGGATAAAGTGATAACAATAAGAACTCTTCATCAATATACTGGACTTGTCAGGCCAATGTTTTTATCTGTTATTCTAAGTCTTAGTTAACTTCACATCTCAAAAGAGACATACACATTTTTGTCTATGCTGGCATCAGCAGACTGAAGTGACTAGTGTCTATTTAAGTCCCTCTAATCCATTCGATTCCTTACAGAAACAACCTATGTTAAACAGAAATTACCACCTGTTTGGGTCTCAGTTGTCTCCTCTGTAAGGAGAGGGAGTGTGCTGCCTCACCGTTCCTGCTTCAAGCATTGCCTTGGGAAGTGCAGCTTCCTGGAGTTAGAAATTTTTCATAAAACCTCTGTATAGTTTTAAAGTCCTGCTAGTTGCCAAACATTCACATAAGACATGCAAACAAGTCAGGTTCTCTTACACATTTCGGGTTAAAGAAATACATGGAATAAAACCTAGACGGGTTGTTTGCCGCAACAGTTTTCAGCTAATTTGCCACACTAGCAATGATTTGCTCATTGCCCTGTACAACAGGAATTTCAATTTACCTGAAGAAGGGATTTCTCTGTTATTTGAAGGTAGGCTTTTGACCATGTTTTTCCATGTTAAAGTCTAGTAATCTAGCCTAGGATCTGTCTCAAGTGCTTATTTATAATCTCCAGATTTCGCTTCTACTGACCTCCAGTAAGCAAGCCAAGATATTAAAAAAGGACTAAATCAATCTGAAAATCACATTACCCCAGGAAAGTTAAAAACCTATTCCTGTAATTACAAAGATTATTGACCAGGAGAGAGTAGACAAGATATATTTTGCTTATGATTTTAAAATTTGCTTTATTGTCTTCTCTTTCATTCTTCAATTCATTTGTTTGGCGTATTTAGCAACTTCTTCTGTGTAGCCAACTACACCATCTTCTTTGGTAGCACGTATCCTTTTCTAGACATCAGCAAATAATTTAATAAAAAAATATTACCAGCATAACTGAGACAGAAGACATTTCAGCA
>NW_010513834.1:169096-187198 GCF_000687285.1 Phaethon lepturus
AGGAAAGAAAACATGACAAGGAGAAAGAAGAGGCCTGAGAATTGTCTTGATATTGTGGCTTATGTACCTGTCTTTTTAGGCCTCGCATAAAATAGAAAAAAATTCCAATAGTAAAAAAAAAATAAAAATTAAGTCCTACCATTAAACTGCCCTTTATTATCATGTTTTCCTAACAAGTTAAAATGCAAATTCAAAGTGAGAGTGCCCCTTGAATGTTCACCTATTCCAATTTCCTTGATCTTGGCTACTGCCTATTACTCCAGATTGCTTTTACAACATCCTTTTATTGAGCTTTCTTTCCACTGCTGTCCCATAAGGCCAGAGAGACTTCTCAAATCAATTCTCAGTGCATCTGAATCAATTTCTGAAGCTCACCATGTCAAGGGAGCAACCTTTTTTGAGACTAGAGCCAGTCATAGAGTGTCTAATACATTGCATTAAATTTCTTCTGTAATTCAGTGTCAGGCTTTAAACCTAGTGCAGACAGTAGATATAACATATGCTTGTAAAAACAGAAAGTAGGGTATAAACTTGCATTACAGGTATTAGAGCACACATTTGACACAACAGTTCCCTTCTATAGTGAAAACAACAATAGGATAGTCCCAATTTCTCCGCAAGATCCTGGCATTTTGGAATAACTCCTCACAAAGCACAAGCCTATGAATTAGTTTTACAGCACAGAAATAGGACTTGAACCTTTGATAATAGTATTTAAAGAAAAAGAACAAAACCTACCACTTTCCTGGATTCAGGGCAAGATTCCCAAGTCCAGAAGATTAATTAGCATAGCCAGGAAGACAACTTTGACTCTGTCATTTACAAAGGAGGAATGACATACAGTTTATTAACCAAGGAAGTCTAGAGAAGCTCAAAGTGCTGCATCTCTGTGAGGATCTCCTAGGATCTGTACTGGGCGTATTCACATCTCATTCAGGAACTCTGCTCTCCAAGGAGCAAGCTAGCAGAGGCTATTAGTCCCACTCCCACAATTCTCACCTCCCCAATAAAAACAGCAAATGATGATGATTTAATTTCCTCTCGAAAAACACTACTTTCCAAGTGGCTACTCTGCAGATGCTCACTCCCAAATATGCCATGATTCATGCTTTACTTTTCTCAACAGAAGTCATATTTTTGCCATGTTTACTATAACACTCTCAACTGATCAGAAAATGTACCATTTGCTTCTTTCCTAGAGCACTTAACTGTAAGACCCAGCAGTCCTTCCCCATTTATTACCACCACAGAAGAATAATTCTTATATCCAATTAAGAAACAAGGTACTCCAAACTCATGAACAGAAACTTTAATTACACAGCAGCTTTGAAATATCTCTCTACTAGACACATATCTAATCTTCTCAAATATGCTGCTCACTAATAATTTCAGGTGGACAAACAAGCACCTTTTTATTAGTCAGGTTTTTACAAAATAAGTTGAGGGTTTGTAAATGTAGCAAATTACACCTGGTTTGTGCTCAAATTTTGGATACTGTTCATAAGCCACATGCCTCTAAACAGTATTTAATTAAAAACTTAGGAACAGAACAGGAAAAAAAACTTTTGGAAATTTGAAAAAATAAGGTGTCACGTTTACCTGTTCCTATTATTTGTAGTTCAGTTTAGTGCAAGCACAGTAGTTCTTCCTTTTCAAGAGCTCCAAATTCTCTTTCCCCACTAACAAATAAATGAGCATTTCCCAAATCTTAAGTTTTCTTTCAGCTTTTTACATTAGGTGAATGTGTTTAGTTATATACCTGGATTTTGTGTATGTGTGTACCTTTAGACATACAAATATAAACACACATATTTACACCTATGTTCTTATCTACACGAGAGAGAGAAATAGGGAGAGGCACATGGATAAAGCTATTTCTAGTACCAGGCTCAAATGCAATGAAAACTGAGCTTCTAAAAAAATGGCTGTGATGAACATCAGTGTAAAGTTGATGCCTGCATAACAGAGCAGAACCAGAAAAGAACTGTGACGAGAAGGGAGCCATTTTCTCCCCACCCTAAAAAAGCTTTTGCTTCTTGTTGTTTCAGGTGACACTGAGATCCTCTTACCTTTGGTAGAGTCCTCCCCTTCCTTTTTAAAAGTTTCTGTTAATAGCAGGCCAGTCTGACCAAAGGATTCTGCTTGGGAATAAAAACAAGAAGAGCCATTTCTGGTTCTTCTCATTCAATAGCTCAGCTGGAGTCATATTGTTTATAAACTCATCACAGCACAATACCAAAACACAGAGAGAACCCAGAGACCTCAACAAGCTTTGGAGATAAAACTCTGGTGCTGTATGAGATATGTCTTAAAACATATTTTTGAATCCATTTTCAACTAATGCCCCATTTTAATGGTAAAAGACACTATATTGTTCTACCTCAAACGCAGCAAAGCATAAGAGCTGGCTTCTAGTCAAATATAAGGGTACCTCTAAGGGTGTTTCGTTACATCTCCACCATTGAGCACAACGACCACCATCTCCTAACCTTCATGTTTCCATGAAGAGATGTATCACTATATAATCTCTTACTTCTCACTTCAAAAACTTCTCTCTGGTTAAGCAGCCAGAAAGGCTACATTTTATAATTTCTCTGTCCTCAGTTTTTGTAATGATGTTTATTTTCATACTTCTTTTTACACAAAAGTAACATTATTACCTCCTGCTATGCTTCACACTTCATTCAGCTCTCAGCAGATTAAGTCCCTTGAAGTAGGTTTATACGCACTGGAGAACTTGCGATTCTCTCCACACAGGAGAGTAGTTGCCTTGGTTTGTCAAATGCCTCCCCAGCACCCTAAGGTTGTTTTCTAAGTTACAGTGGGGAGGCAATCAATCACTGCAGAGTAAAAGGATACCTTCCTCCTCTTAAGGTGGCTTATACAGGAAAGTGCAAATATGTGCAGTAAAAGTGCAGATAATGGAGGATAATATAGTGAAGCTGAGAGGGTTTGACAGCCCATGCAGGCAGAGAAAGAAATTCAGAGGACACTCCTGGCCAGAAGTGACAAAGATACAGTGAAGAGCAAAACCATCCATCTCTTCACCCTTTCACTTACCAAGCAGCTATTCAGCAAAGCAGGCAGTTGCATTACAATCTTTTCATTACTGTTGTTAGCAACATAAGTCTTTGAACAAATCTTATGGCAAACTCTACTTAACATGAAAAATTTTTACTTCCAGGAACATTTTTGAGCTCCCCATCTGCCACCCTGCTCCTTCTATTCTTGCACAAAAAAAGAAGGAATGATGCATAAAGGAGTATGTCCAGAAAAAGTACATGGAGTGCTGTTGGCTTGTCCTTCTAGGGGTCTGTGTCATGATACCACAAATGCAAGGGGACACAAACAGCAAGAAAAACAGTGGCTAAAAAGTGACTTGAGGAAGGAGAGTCATATTTCTCACTCCAAGCATGCAGCACTAATTCCATTTCATAGATGCTGGCTGGCTTAACATCAAAACTCCTAACCTCCTTCCAAACTATGCAACATCCACTCCCCTGAATCTTTCTGTTCCAGTACTTCCAAATACACTAAGATTTTAACTCATGCAGTCACTCAAACATTTCTGCAGGCACTAAGATGTCAGGCAGTGTCATCGTACACAGTATTGCAGTTCTATTAATTTAGAAAAACAGGAGATTCACAGCTGGAGAACACTGTAGTACTCTAAAAAAAAAAAAAAATTAGAGTTCACAAAACATCTCCTAGAATGAAGTCCCGCAACTTTTATTGATGTTCAATATTCATCATACACAGAATCTTGAAGAATTCATGCTCAAGCACCACACATCCCAAGGATCCCAGAATCAGAAGGATACGTAAAGGTAGCAACTTCCTTTTTTCACACCCAATTACAGTCTTGGGTGTTTTAAAAGAAGCAACCACAGCATGGACAGAGATCTTTTTGTATGCAAAGAGAATATACAGAGAGATGAAAATATGCAATCCCAATCAACAGTCACTGCAGATCTACAGAATTATTTCTGAACATTTTAGCGAGCAAACATATAATTCAAAGCAATGCAGGCATAACAGAATTTCACTGACGGCCAGCCCTGCGGTGCATTTCTTGCTGTGGTCTTATAAGCACACAGAAATCCAGTAAACTGAATGGGTCTCTTGACATAACAGGGTCCATAACATAACACAACCAAAGGGGACTGCATAAATCAGGACTAATTTTAGGAGAAGTTGCCTACATCACAGTAGGGGGTGTGGTGGAGATGACTGAAAATACACACCACAAAATTTAACTTTCCTTTACACAAGTGCATTATACCTGCAGTGCCATAAGTGTGCTTAGTGTTTTACAAAATATTTATAATTCCCCTGTCTCTAAGGAGCTTATATTCCAGGTTCAATAAGGTGATAATACTACTTAGAAACACTGAATTTACTATAGTTATTCCAAGAAGTAAAGAAGCCTTAGAAAGCAAGACTGTAGAACAGAATCTTGCAATGATTCTTGGGATAGCTAAAAGCACTTATATCCCAGTAAAAATAAAAAATAGTTAGCACTTTACCAAGTGTCTAAAAGCCCTTTAAAAATTCAATGATGCATATCCAATATGCATTTCAATTGTCACCCACAACAGAAATGTTGTTGTATGCAAAGCAGTACCTGACAGCTATTCAAGAACATATGACATTATTATGTTGTATAAACAACAATATGTTTTGGTTGATTTGTTTATTTTTAAGGACAGATTTGACAGAAATTTGGTCACAATTACAAAAGCAAAACTAAGTGTTTTGAGCCAAAATCCACTGAAGGCTTTTGTCCACTGACACCGATAAACAGTGGGCTTTTGAGGTGAAGCAAAGCACCAAAAATTGTCAATGACAAATAATTTATAAAAAAAGGAGGAAGGAGAACTGCAGATAGGTATTGAAGAGACAGTCTGAAACTCAGCTATTCAGCTAAGGGAGACATTTATGTGCCACATTGCTATAGCTATGAGAGTCAGCCAACCACAAGCCAGACACAGGTCTCCAATGTTACTACTAGCAGTAGTAAAAACCGTATTTATTCTTGCAGTTCCTAAAGGTTAACTAAAAAAAATGGCTACAGTGTCTGCTTACAGCGCTGGGCACTCTGCAAATACAGAAATGTAGCTGGGATCTCTCCCAAAGTCTAACAGGAGAAGACAGTAAGCGTGACAGACAAAAGGCTAATGATACACACAATGAGCATTGCAACCACCTGGACGGGGGTGGTGGGGTGGTGTGTGTGTGTGTGCGCGTTTACTTCGAAGAGGACACATAATCACAGAGCTAAGGGAAGGGAGGAGCCTGGAATAAGGTGATAAAACATGAGGAGGGTGAAAACAGACAGGACTGAGGAAGAGAAATGGAGCTGTTTTGAGCGCATCACCAGCGCGCAACAGGGCAGCAAAGCCTCGGCCAGAAGCACAGGCCGTGCTCTGCCTGGCCTCCAGCCTTCGCTGTGCCGCTTTTGCAGCTGTTAGTACCAGCTGGTGTCTCTGTCTGGTTGCTCCCTAAAGTTGTTTCCACAGGCCGCAGAGCCAGGTTGTGTGGGGACGAGGCACAGCCACGGTCCTAGTGCTACCTACGTAGCCATGCCCTGAGGCTACAAGTACCACGAAGAGCCGAGCAACACAGTCCAGTTAAGCCCAGGTTTGACTCTGCCTGGAGTCTTTCATCTGGTTCCAGTCACGCCATCCCAAAAGAGAGACTGACGCAACTTGAAGGGTATCAGTTATGGAAAATAGCATCTGCTTGGTAGGACTGTTCTGCAGATATTTAAACAAAAAAAGAGTGGATATTCAGAGCTTGCCTAATAGTGAATAAAGAAAGAAATGTAAAAGTTAGAAATTTATGAAAACATATGCACCAATGATGGAAAGGAATTATTTACTGTAGAAAATGCAAGTATGAATGACAGTTAAGGAAAAAAAAGAAGACTGTGGCAACGCAGACAACTATAACATCTAGGAAAGAAACAGAAACTGTAGAACAGTCTCCAGAGGAAAAGAACAAAGTTCCAATACTCAAAATTCTTAAAAACAAATGTAGGCCAAAAAAAAGTTTAAATAACCAAAAGAAATGTCTCAGTGTACAGTATGTAACAATCCTCCAGTGACACAGTGTTGCTTGGATAACCTAAAAGGCAGCTTCTCTAACACCTATGAGCTGATTAGAATTTGATTGAAAGTAAGAGTATTGCAGACTACAACACCAGTATTTGCTAAGACCTTAGGTTAATCCCTCTTCGCTCTTACAAAGAACGCTGTTGAATATCCTCAGAACTCCGAAATATCTACATACAGTAAACTGGAGCACTCAAAAACAAAAATACACTTAAACTCCATATTTCAAAAAGTTTAGAACACAAGTCCTGAAGAGAAAAAAATGGTACTATTACTACTACTGCTATCGTATTTCTTCAAATTTCCTAATTGGATGCTTCCCACATAACAAACACACTGGAAGTTTATAATGTTCCTTTAAATGGGCAGATTTACAAAAAGAATTCATGGTGTAGAACCTGTAATTTACTTCAACATTATTACCTATTGCTTTTATAACATAGGTTGATTAAATATGTGGAAGATTAAAAAAAGAAAGAGAAAATTAAGTCAAGCCCTATAGTATAAAGGGGTAATAGAAGGGATTTTTTTTTTTTCCGAATATAATGAGATTATACCATTACGGCCCCACTGCTTGCAACTTACAAGTCATTTTCTTCCTTTATGGGATATTGTCCTTCATTCATACACACACTCCATTATGCATTATAGATAATGTATATAGGAGACTAAATGGAAGAAATTGCAATAAGCATTTCACACAAGATAATGGAATGGATATATGATATGAGAGACTCAGCATGGATGAAGAAATCCGCTTATCAGGCCCTCCACAGTATCCCAGCTATTTATTTAAAGTTTAAGCATTGTTATCTGGACAAGGCGGTAAGAAGAGGGGATTCACAGAGGAACCAGGTTATTCATTTGCTTTAGTAAGCCTATGTGATAAACCATTACTCACGCTCCCCACACCCATAACTTTCAAAGCTCTTTTTTTAATTAAGTTCTACTAACAGTAAGAATTATGTGTTAATGTCATTACTACAGAATATTGTAAAGCTGCAGGACAGCTGCAGGACACTGGGAACAGTAGTGTGAAATTTTTAAAAGATACGTTTCCATGGAAGCAAAGATTTTTTTTTTTAAAAACTTTAAAAAAAAGTTTTACCATTACAAAATCCACAATCCTGTTAAGAGTTCTCTTTACTGTCAGCTGTCCACAACTCCAAATCCAAGTTCTCCTGTTAAGTAATAAATAAGGAAACCTCCTCTCTGGAACAATACATACTATTCAGCTTTTGTCATCGTGGGAGAGGTTTAATCCAACTCAAACCATTGTGGATCTCTAGTCCCTCCACTGAATTTAGTAAGAGTTGGATCAGGCTTCTGGAATTTAACCTAATCTCACAGGCTTAGCTAAAACAGGAATCACGAAAATTTAAACACAAAATGTCCATAAATTTCAA
Organism: Phaethon lepturus; assembly: GCF_000687285.1. Taxonomy (NCBI): domain Eukaryota; kingdom Metazoa; phylum Chordata; class Aves; order Phaethontiformes; family Phaethontidae; genus Phaethon; species Phaethon lepturus. Next base: position 176,616 of record NW_010513834.1, read on the forward strand.
AGAGGTCTTCAGTACTGAAACAATTTGTGGGGATGAGGGGAATCCGTAAGTGAAGAACAGAACCCTAAAGCTCTGACCTGTTTTACCTGAACAGAACAACTGTACCAGCAGACGGCATGACACGCAAATGTTTCCACTTTTCACTACACTTCTCTCAGTAATGGTTAAACAACGACACCTGGTCACAAAACTCCATAAAGAAACTTTCAAAGCAAGGCAGATTGCTTGGAAACTAGATTTAGCATATTGCTCTCAACAGGCCTTCACAACTCACAGAAAAGAGCATTTCTTAAACACTGACTGCAAGCATCTCTGTTTCTAATACCTGTTTATGGCCTTCACAGTCACTCTGACACACGTGCCTAACAGCACCTTACCTTATTATGTCATCCAGTGTCCCGCAGAACTTGTTCTTGCATTCACTGAGGAGTTTTGCTACTGCTATTAACAGCACTCATTTACAAGCCTCTTTAATCGGTAGTTGCCCTCCACAGTTCTTTATATGTGTTGTCAAGTACAGACAAGTTTAAGAAAATGTCAACAGTGCCTCCCCTCTTCTCCATGCTCAGGTTTTCAATTGCAATGCATTAACACAGTACCCAATAATAAAAAATAATTAATTAAAAAGAAAGGCATTGCCAACAATAGGACACACATTTATTACTAAAAAACCCTCCAAACCCCATACCACTTTAAAATCTTCTGTTAAGTGAAGAATTCAAAAGGACAACAAAAGTTATTGCACAGTGATTGAAATGATCTCCAGAACAAATAGCTCCTTCCCTAAAAGAAACAGGAAAAATCAGCCCTTCTATTCCCTTCTTGATTGTTGGTGTGCTGCCACTGAGGACCACTCAGTAGCCAGACTGAATTCAGATACATAGTAACAACCATGAGTAACACCCAGAAACAACAAAAACTTTCAAAAGATTATTCCAGCTTCAAACTATGTGTATCTTCAGTTGTAAACACTGACACAAACACAGGGAAAGAAGGCTGCAGAGATGCAAAAAACAGGTACATATATAAGCAAAAATTAAGAAGAGATACATAGAACAAATTAAAAACCTCGAAAAATACAGTGATAATACCATACACTGGTACATACTTATTTTGGAATAAAGAGATACTACATTTCATGAGAAGTCTTTTAAAAGCAGATAAATTGCCTTAAAATTGCAGGCTCCATTATTTTGGGCATCCCTATACCATAGTCTCTTAGTTTCGGGGTCAGAAATCCTAAATAGAGGTAGTTAAACGAAAGAGACAGACTGCCACTGAGAAGACCTCTTTCATTTTCTAGCATCCATGCAAGACTTCCTTTCTTGGAAAGCTACATCCCTTGTGGTGGCAACAAACCAACAACTAGAAGTAGCTTAACTAAACCCCAAGGGATTATTTTGCTTTCAATCTAATTTGTATTTTTTTTTAATTAAATCTTAAATATAGGTACAATTAGAATTACAAGCAATGGTAACCAAGACTTTGAAAAATAGGTGCAGTCACTTGCTTTCCTTAACTGTAATCTTTAACTGTAATCGTTATTTCTGAAATTTGGGTCCCAACTTACCTAATCACCCAATGACACGATTTTCAGAAGCATTTCAGCCCTCTGCACAGTGCCACCTTTCAAAATTGTCACCTTTCAGAAGATTCTGGTTTAAAAATGGTTTTGTCACCAATCCACAAAGGTGCAAACTCCAATACTTGTGTGTACCCCGAAGCAGCACTGGAGCTTTATTTTAAATAGTCAGTGTACTTGGAGATAATGGCCTGTAAATACTAAGCCTAGAGGAAGGTCACAATCTTGCATATACATACTTCATCAATTTACAAATTGAGACAATTCTACTTCTCTCCCACCACACACCCAACACAGTACAAATCTACTTGTATTTCCTCTCAGAGCAAGGTGATCAAAATACGGGACTGGTGGAAACAAGGAAGATCAATTAGCACGACCAGATGCCTTTCAGGTTTTCCTGTGTGACTACATTTCCAAGCTGAGAGGCAATGTCATTCTGACCCGCACACTGAGTTGGAGGTGAAGCAACAGTTACAACATGGAGCAGGCAAGCCAGCAACAGAACCTGAAAGCCAAAACACAACTCAGTTTGTGTCAGAAGAATGGCATAAACAGCCTTAGATCTTTCTGCTGTGACAAAAAAAAAACAAACAAAACCATCACAAGCAAAAAGATGCGGATTGGGCGTCTCCCCTGCCACCACTTAAAAATCAAACCAACAGCCAAATACTATTTTAATCACACTATTGCTCCAACATTTCAGAAGCAAGCAGGACTGCATAAAATGAAGAGACTGTGTCAAGTAGCCACATGGACACATGGATCTTTTTCCTCTCTTTTCCTCCATCCTTTTCCTCCTAAGGATGACAGGTTTGGGGGCAAATTAATTGTTTATTTGTCCTGACTTGAATGCAGTTTCAAGAATGCAATTCAGAAATTTATCGAACAAGTCTGCACAATGTCTGAGCCCCAGGACTGCAATAATCTGCAAACTCAAGACACATACAATCATCCACAGCATGGATTAGGTCTGTAGAAATAGAGCAGAGATTACCGGCACACAAAGACTTATCCCTCCACTCCCTGCTTTCTCCCCACTACACGGTAAAGGGAAACCACTCTGAGTTTGGCGTGTGAAATCACACCATTCACAGTATTACCCTAATAGGTAAGTAAAGAGAAAAGACCTGATCAGATCTGCAAAATAGTAGACCAGTTACTACAGACTGAGTATTTCTAATGTTACACCAGAACTGTGAACAGGCCAACTTCTGTCACAACAAAAAGAAATCATGTCCTACAGATTTGCATCTCTCAGGAAACTGCTTCCTAGTCAAACAGACTTAATGCAGTACTGCAGCACAGCACTAGCAAGAATGATCTCATTTCTGAAGAAAGATCACTCTTACCTGACAGGGCCTCAGAGGCTACCAAAAAGAGCAGATCCAGGACCAAAATTTCTGCTTCTACACTAGTTGACCCATAACTGATAACAAACAACTTCTTTTAAGGTCTGTTCACTTTAATTTTGCCTTTTCTTAAATATTTTCTCTCTCAATCTTTAGCTCTCTCTTAGATATAGTAAAAAGCAAACCAATACACCCTATTAATGCAGTATTAATAATTCAGAAATTTTTAATAAAACTCCTCCATACTTTATTAAAGAAAGTATTTACCAGGCCTTCCAAAGACTGAATAACACAGGGTGTTAAGCTATCTATGAAAGGTATGACCATTTAAAATTTATTCACCAGCACAGCAAGAAAACAAGATTGCCAAGCCTTTGTGTCGTTACATATTCTGAAGTTTCCAGCACAAATAATTTATTTGTTTTCCCATCACCAGGTGCTAAAAGATTAAATATTACATATTTTGTTGTTCAAGGCATCTCACCTTACTTAATTACTTAATGCCTCACTCAAAAAAAAAAAAAGAGAGAGAGAGAGAGAAAAACATATTGCTACTTAACTTGGCTGAATTAAAAACAGAAGTTGCCCATGTTTCTTGAAGGACAAGGGGTAGAAGCACAAAAAAAATCCAAACTACCCCAGGATATTACTTGCAAAAAACAGGAATGCAGCAAAACAATCCCAAAAAGCGGCACCAGTTGCAGTGTATGCCTCCTCACACCATCCCCTACCATCCTCAGTTCAAAAACCTTCAGTCAACTGAGGGACAGAACCTCATGAGTTCTTCACTACATAATATTGACTTCCAACAGCTCCCACATCAGCCACCATATATCCACAAATCCTATTCAAAACCATTTTGGATTGATACAGTCTTCTCACCTTAATAGCATTTCTTGCATAATTACTAATTTGTACTTAACCTTACTGTGCATTTCTGTAGTTCACACAAACCTGTAGTCTGCTCACAGGTCATCCTTTTGCCCTCCTTCTTGAGAGAGCTTGTATGTTCTCATGCAACACCTTTGATTACTTGGGAACGTTCAAATCTTATATGCTAACTTAACTCATATTAAAGAGAAACAGCACGTTACAACAGCTGACCTGCTTGCCAGTAACACTGCAGTACTACGCCTTCCTTAAGGAGAATGGAAAAACATCTGAAATAAGTAGATACTTAACGTATCTGTTAGATACCAATAGATATCCAATAGATAGATTGGATAACTTAATGCATCTTTAATAGACTACAGTTACAGTGGTGACATATACCACAAAGGGATGAAGAATTCTTAGGAGGATTAAAATATTCCCAAAATTACATACAGCCAGAGTTATCTGAAATACTATAGCAGATTATTCTTGCCTAAATACCATACTTTTCTGATATTTGTCCCCTGCAGGAACACTTTTCAAAATGACCCTTTTTAACAGTCTGTATTTGTTTTGAGTAATTAGAATGAAAATATAGCGATATTTTAAAGATAGTGGAATAAAACTTTTGTGGAGATTCACAAGGATCACTCTTAGAGAACTCAGTACTGACTGAAATTCATTTTAAAAATGGTTAGACATCAAAAAGCAGCATCTCTATGGCATACATTACAGACTTCAAGGTCGCAATGGCTTTCCACAGTCATCTATAACTTCTGTAAACAAGCTTTTACACCTAGGGCTGCAACTCCTAAATCTTTTTCTACAGCAAATCAAGGTTTTTCCTCCATTTTCGGGGTGGTGTTTTTTGGTTTTTGGGGGTTTTTTGTGAGGTTTTTTTTTTCCCCCCAAATTATATATCCATATATAAATAGAAAGCAAAAATAACCCCCCTGCAATCTCTGAAACATGACAGTGCAGATTATATTACGCTACCCAGCCCCACCCCCCAGGAATTATTCTAACAACAAAGACATGCAACAGAGAATATCTAACTCCAGCAGATTTAGTCTTGATGGAAAGGCTTGACTAAAGAATAAAAACTTGGACAAAATAGCAAAACACAGCCAAATCCTTCAGAGCAGTACTTGGTCACAGAAAAGTTCGCTTTATTTGTGTGAAATGCAATTACCAGAAACTCGCATGAAACCAGTTGTACTGGATAAATGCATCAGTTTTCAATTTAGTCACTAAAGTCTAAGTGTGTGACTGACATCGAAATCTTACTTAGCATACTAACAGGAAGACGCAGCCAGGGCTCCAGTATTCACCAAAGGAGATGCAGAGATCACAACAGGAGACAGATTCAGGCAGCGGAAGCTGTATCCCCCCATCTCCTGCAGCTACTCTGTGTGATGTGGGTCAGTTTAGGCTAGACTTACATTTGTGAGTCAACTGGTGCAACAGAAATAGATCACTAGATTGAAGTAGTTAATGTCAAGTCCCTGACATCTACACTACATAGAAAATTCAGGCATTTTATTTCACTGTAGATGAGTCAGTACCCTGAAACAAGTTCACCAAATGGTTTGCAGCTCTCTGCAGAATGAGCCATTGGTTCAGACCCTCTAAGACCACATTAGCAGTTGCAAAATGGTCTTAAGTAATATCTCATTTATACCTAAATATTTTAAGATTACTGGAGGAAAAGTGCTAATCAGTCCTGTGGTCACACATGTATGGTTACGTTTAATATTATTCTATCTTCTACTAATAGTTAAGTGGTGGGTAGGAACTAATGTGAATATTTGTAGTAAAGTCCTGACTTTTTAAACATGCACACCCTCAAGAAAAATTAGCATGTATGTGTTCAGATCATTTACATGCAAGAATTACATCTAAAGGTTGGTTGGCTTTCTACTTCAGAGAAAACCTTCAGTACAAGAAAGCTGTGCATACACATAGACCCAAACAAATCACTCCCAAACAAAATTTCCATGGCAGGCAAAGCTTATGGTTCCAGAGCGTGATCTTATAACTGGGCCTTCAGTAAACTAAAGGGAGCGATGCCCAATTTCACAGACCAGTCACGGTGAAATGAGAGAAATTTCACAGTTTTATTCTGAAAATGAGGAGCAAAGGGAGAGAGGCTTAGGGGGCTATTTTATTTTTTAAATCTACTCATACACATAGTGCTGATTTTTTTCTGCAGATGTCTTAAGGTGCAGCTGAAGGGAGCACAGAGTAAAATAACCTTGTGGATGCAGAAAGTACACAGCAACTGTGTGACTTCTTTGGGGACATATGAATCGCCATACTAAATTAGGCCAGTGGTCCAATCTGACAACAGCCAGTCTACCAACCAGAACAAGGAGCTAGAAACATGTATTCACTACATTCTTCTCAATCCCCCTGTACTTGGCTTTGTTCTGTCACCCATTATTTCAGCATCTGAACACGTTCCATCTTTTCTGTATATGTTAGCAACATAAATCTCTTTGACGCTTCAAGGATGCAACAGATAGAACTGGCATATGCGTTTTTCATTAAAAAGGATAGGGGGATAACTGATACTGTGAACACTAAAAGCTTTAGCAAAGTAGAAAGGTTTTGCAACACTTCCTAAGAATACTTACACCGGATTCGTATAATCTCCTCTTTGAATCTGTCCACAGCCACGTACACAGACGAAAAATTTTCTTTTGTATTTTATTCTAGGTTTTGTCAACTACAATCTGCCAGAGAAGAACAGACATAGGCTGCTCCGTAAACCTTATCCTGTAACAGAGATCTGTCCTATCTGTCCAGTTAATAGCTGGAGCAGGGCAAAGATCTTATAAACCCAGTGAAGCACTGGAACAAGTCTGTGTAGCCTATACAGTGGGGAGACACAACACAGCTTTGCATCGGCAAGAACTTAATTACACATTTACTTTCCTCAAACACAGCACATATCCCTGACACTTAAAGATAAGAAGGCTCTAACAAATCATGGAGTTCTTGGGCCAAAAGCAAGCTTTCAGCTGTAAGATAATTCCCCACCCCGCTATCCCAGATGTCACAGAAGTCAACTGCTTCACCTGATTCCGATGCAAACTTTCATTGCTGCAATTAGGAACATCCTTTAGCTGTATTGTTTTATGGTATCCGTACTCTGTGGTAAGGAAAGTGGTACTGACTTACGGACAACTGTTTTGGTAGGGCTTTTTTCATTTTAGTTTGCTTTGTTTTGGGGTGGGGTTTTTTTGGTTTTGTTTTTGGTTGTTTGTTTTTGTGGGGTTTTTGTTTTGTTTTGTTTTGCTTGTTTGTTTTAAGATGAACAAGCCCAACCACCACAGGGAGCACTGGCAGTGAAGATGCCAAGAAATAGACTTCATATTTCATACGTTCCCAGCCAAAGTATATTTGCATACTATGCCTTCTACAGCTGACTGGGAGCTGCAAAGACCTTTTTTCTTTGGCCCCTCAAAAGTTTGATTGCTACTTCCCATATGAAAGCTCAACAGGAAGCCACACTCCTTGTGACAGTTCTTGAAGACACTGGCAAACACGCACACCAAAATCCTGCATCAGTGGGAAACTCCTACAGGCCTACAGTTACAATAGCAACATTGACATTTGGAAGATCCTCACAAAGAATTTATTTTTACTCATTATTGTAGGGAACTGTTCGGGGGGGGAATAATTTTTTCTTTATTTTGGCAAGAACAGAAACTGAAACCACCGCCTCAAAGGATAAGTCGGAAATACATAAGTGGGAAGAGGTGATTTTTGCAAATTCTCCCTACTCATCTCCAAATATGGAAGCTATCCCTATAGTTCCTTGGGAGTCTCCAGTGGATGACTACATGTTTGAAAACAATACAGTGTCACAACCAAGAGCAACTGCTGATCTTCCTTCATAAAAAAATCATGAATTACACTTGGATGCTATCCAACAGGCACAACTCCCAACCTTCAGTACGTAGAATGAAGCTTGTATATGGCATTTTTTTACTGTGTTACAGATAGTGGGAATTCCTAACTAATCCCAGCATCTTTCTTAAGGACCTCAGTCATCTTAGATCCAACATGATACAAGCAGATAAACTAAGCAGCTACTACCTTGGAAAACTCTGCCTGGATGTTTGCAGAGTTGGGTCAGGTGCTACACTGGATGACATCAAATTGCCAGCATCTACCTACTGTTGGGTAAAAAGTAGTTATGTGAGCAGCACAACTAAAGAAGCCTGCTCTACCTCAGGTATTCAGTTCATACTAGATTTTTTCGTTTCTAAAAGGGGCAAGCTCACATCAGACTTTTCTGTAGTTGAGCCATGTGAAACATCTCTCTTGTATACAGATACAAGGTACCTAGAAAAGGCTGAGCTTCCACTACAATTATTTCCCTTAAATGGGGCACTAACCTGTTTTCTTTCCTCTAGCCAAGCATCTGTTTTCAACAAATTTTTAGAAATTCAGTATTTGTGACAGTACTACCTCTCTGTCCAACTAGCCAATGTGTTTATAACTTAGAGGCACACAGCAAGCTGTATTTCTTAGACTGAATCACAGGAAAGTATTTCAGAGATGTCACAGAAGTTCTGGACCAAGTACTGATCCCAGACCAAGTAATAGATCGCAAATGACAGGAACAAGATGACAGGAAGGGAAATTTTGAAACTCACAAAATTATACTGGGAAAAAGCAGCTCAAGTACTATTTATACTAAGGTAGCAATAGGCATTTCCCAGATCATTAGAAGTTTTTGCTTATACACCACTAGGAGACAAATAAATTTTTATCACAGGTACAATCACCTTATTTCAGCAGCACAAGAGATTAATTTGATCCAACACTAATACAGCTAATGCTAAGGTGACAGCAGTAGTATGCAGCTACTCCAGTCAATGGCGAGTAACATCCATACCCTTACATTAAGGTGCAAACCTTCACCACTGACATCCCAAAATGTTACATTGACTGATAGAGCCTCTCAAATGCCAGTGCATGGAGTAAACAACATAAATTGAGTGCTGTTCTGTCAACAGAGGGATACCAAATAGAGTGTGTAATTAAGCAGTGCACAAGAGCACTAACACTAAGAGTATTCCCGAACTGTTCCTTTCCAACACTGATTTATCCCATTTGTTAATGACATTGCAAAATAATCCTTCTGCTCTACAAAAATATGAAACTGGCTAACAGTCCTGATTTTTTAAATATCTAGGAAAGCAGTGGCTCTGTAAAAGATGGGACAGGCCCATTCAAACACTCACTGGCTATCTCAATTTCCTCATACCCTGCCAAATGTATTCAAATTTCATCCCATTGAATCCTTCTCCTGTTTCTTCAGATACCTATAAACTGCAAAATAGAGGGCGGTTGGGTTTGGGGGTTTTTGGACATTTTGTTTGTGTGTTTGCAGTTTTTTGTGTTTGGGGGGGGGAGGGTGTATTTTTTTAGGTTTTTTGTCTTTTTTTTTACTGGACCTCCATACACTCTGCCAGGAGCCAAAATAAAGACTCTTATCATTGTGCTCTGCATCTCAAAGTGTCCTGAGAACTCTGGACAAACATCTACACTAATGACCACAAAAATGCAGATGAATTGCAGAATTCTGCCTTCCATCTCTCTGTCTGTCAGTAACTTTTCATCTTCAATAACAAGTGTAGGAGCTGGACAAAAGAAATAGGGAGAGGGAAGAGGGAGGAAAGAAGCTTTTTACAGAGAACTCTTCTGAAGAAAACCTGCCTTCTTCCTGCAGACAAAAGCAGCAGTGCACTGCTCAGTCAAAGGTGTGATTTGTAAGTCTCCAGCATCATGACTAGTGCAAGGTGCAAAACAAGAGCCAGAAAGATTTCATTACCTTCTTTCTTCAACACATTTTCCTCCATCCATTTCATTGTTATTTGTGTTATGACACTATAAAAGGTTCAGTCAAGATCAAGTTTTCTTTCCTCTAGTCACTGAGAAAACAGGCAAGCAAGAGAAAGGAAGCTTCATTTACTTTCATTTTTCAGACTGGAAGCTAAGACACACAGAACGATGGATAAGCCCAAGCAAACACAGCTTGCAGAAGAGACAGAAACCTGAATGTAAATGTCCTGAGAGAATAAAAAGAATGGCTGCACTTCCTACCTCATTTTGCTGCAGGAAGTAGCAAGAATTTTCAAAAAGCAAGAAACACTTTTGTCAGTCCACAGATACCACTTCTGCACTAGAAAGAAATTATTTCTTTGGTCACCATAGATATCAATCTACAGTAAAAAAAAAATTAAGATGTTTTTGTTTTGTATGGTTGGTTTTAGTTTGTTGGGCAGCTATTGCGAGGAGGAGGGAACAAGTAAGCAGAGCAGAATTAAATCCATTTCAGTTCAGAAAAACAGAGAATTCAGTTCTACTTGAATAGGGATTGAAAATTAAAGACTTTTTGTCCTGTACCAATCTATCTCTCCTTCTGCAAAGCTGAGCAACTGCAGTTCAGACCGAACTATACTTTTCTTGAGTCCAATGTTCAAGATATTTTATTTGAACTCTATTTGCAATTAAAGCTGATAGAGAGGGAGAAGTGCATTAAGGAAACCAAAAAAAGGCAACAAGATGCCTCCATTTCCTACCACTTCCTGTACAACCGTTACTGACATATCAATCAATGATACTGCACAAAGGACACGAGCTTTAAGCAATCTATCTGTTTTCTGAGAAGCTGAGAATGCTCTTGATTTTGTCTGCACAGCTGGAAAAAACGCTCAAAGTGTTCAGATGATTGCCCGTCCCTCAGCCCTGCTGAGGCT
>NW_010513834.1:187229-189813 GCF_000687285.1 Phaethon lepturus
TGGTTTTTGAAATATAAAAATCTGCAACCATGAAAAGTGATTGTTTCAGAAAACTTGTAGGGTAGTCTAGAGGTAGGGTAAAACAGAAACCTTATGGGAAAACAGGTTTTTTTATTCAAGGCTGCCTCATCACGGAAGGATGCTCGGTTTTGTGGACACAACACTGCGGAGGCACTAGAAATCTATGACACAATCCAAACACTTTCCATAAACTTTAGATAAAATCTCCAGATAATGCTCCTAACTCTTCACCAATTTTTGTGCATCTTTCAGCAACTCAATCTCTCCAATTCTGTTTCCCCATTTGCAAAATATGAATAATTATATGCACTTCATCTGAGTGCTATTATGAAACTAAGACTACCATTTCTAAAGCGCTTTGAGATCTCCAAGTAGAAGTTGCTATAGAAACATACCTAGTGTATTATTAATTGTGGTTAAGAAACCGAAAATGTAATGAGTAAGTATTCATGCACAGAGCAGGAAATCCTTATCCAAATTCAGTACCTGCACAGAAATAAATTAATCACATATACACTTGTATTCATGCAAGATATATGTGACCCACTGGTGATACATTAAAATGTGAGTTTGTAGCAGTAAACTAAATGCTGTAAACTACTGTACTCAGGTTATATTCAGAACATTAAAACTCTAGTAACCTGCCTTTTGCTCTAAAAAAAAAAAACCTACCAGCCACATACTACTGATCTCACTCTATCACTTTTTATCAAAGTAGCCATCACTAAAGAACTGGTTCAAGTCCCAATTATGGTTGACATTTTTATACAGAAAATTGATCATGGTAAAACAGGGTTACTTTGCCTTTCATTTCAGTACATTGGATGGGCCCAAGAATGCAGTTGTTAGTGCTCAGAACTCCTAGTGCTGTACTGAAGAGCTGAAATTAAAAACATCTCCATTGCCACTAATAGCTGCCAGTTTATTCACAGGATGAAGTGTCTTTGGTTGTAACAGCATGGATACAGTGACATTCAAGTCTATTTGGCAGCAAACTCCAAGAGCAAAAGAAGCAAAGAGGAAAAACACAGAAACAAGATTTAAAGTGTATTCTGGCATTTTTATAAGAGAATTACTGGGTACCTCTGTTCTGACAATTGCAGAGCATTTCTCAATTCTCTCATTAGCAATCCAACGTATGGGCGAGGTAGATGAGTACAACTTTCTTACATGTACGGAAAATTTATGCTGAGACATATCAGGCACAATTTTCAAGGTCTATTATTTTTAATTTATTTAATTCTAGGTACAAATGCTCAAAAGACAAATTGAATGTAAATGGAATACGATATGAATTCCCGTGTCTGAAGGTTTTTAAAATGTCAAAGTAACTTAACAGTAGAGAGAAGAATGAATGGCTAAACACACAGCAAACTTAAATGGTTAAATACAGTTTTGTATTAAGATGCCTCCCTGTCAAATCAGACACTAGCAGATCACAAAAAATACCATCAATACAAAGCTAGTAGTAAATCACCCAAAATAAAAGAGTTAGAATGGACACAGTCCTGTTCTTAACAAAGCCAACAACAAAAGATGCCACTTAATTCCAGAACCGCAGCAAATGACCAAATAATTACACAATTTATGTTCACCATATCAGTTTAGATATTTTTGGGCTAACATTTTCTGGCTTAATATTCCCCCCCCCCCCCCCCCCCAAGTACAAAACCGTATGCCACAATACCCCTTGGACACTTTAGCATTTTCATGGCTAAATATGGATTTAAGAGCCCAAGATTCTATACACAGCTGAAGGGCTAGCTACTATTATTACATATATGAGGAAAAAACCTTCAGCCTTCTCCCTGGTATGTGTCCCTTTATATTATGTAAACATGGTACATCTCAATGGCATTACTACATAGCTACCACTGAACTGCACACCTCACTTACCTGTTATAAAATATCTGAGGCTTCCTACATTATTTAAAATAGAAATTAAATAGTAGTTTTTAACAGGCTTCCATGTTTACAATCAAGAATTTTTCCCAACACAATTGCTGACTTTTTGAAAGTAAAACTAATTTAGAACAATTTAATATTTTAGTCTTTCCCCTTTACTTAGCAGTAACTTTTAAGGTCATGTATTGAAAAACTACATCTACTCAAAATGAAGTTTTACCTAACTTTTTCTGAGTCCTGAGGTAGAAGTTTTGTAGAAAGACAAGGTCATAAATTACCTGATCAGTGAGGCTGACAACAAAAACTTACTGGCATGTCTGGTTCAGCCATTATAATTAATATAAAAATCAAAAAAGTTAATCTCCAGTACATTGCAGTTATTTGTGTTGTACTACTATCAAACAGTGGAAGGGATTTCTGCATAGCTAGAGAAGCAACAGTAATTAGCAGAATGCTTTTTTTGGTTCACTAATTAAAATAACAGTGTTCTAAAAGATGGTGTCCCATATGGAACTGCAAAAGGTTTTCCAAGAAGTGAATAGAAAACTGGCATACAACACTCAGCATCTTTCCAGAGAGTTTAAATGTTTTTTGGTGGGGTTGTTTTTTGGTTTTGATTGTTGGTGGCTTTTTTGTTGTGGGTTTTTTTTGGGGGGGG
>NW_010513834.1:189884-193366 GCF_000687285.1 Phaethon lepturus
GGTTTACATTCTTTTACAGCTTTCATTATGTATGTACGAGTATCAAAATTTTCAATTTTCTAGCTGCACCTTTTGGTGTGGCAAAGGCCCCCTAAAGTCTTTGTATTATTGTGACCAAAAGCAGGTAGAATGCAATCTTAGTTAACCCACTCCTCCAGGCAATAGGCTACATATACAGATCAGCTTTCTGCCCCCACCTCCCACAGATCAATGTCACAAGCAACTATCTAGGGGACAGCAGGGAAGCCAAGCTGGTGACCATGTTCAAACACTCAAATAGGTTACTGAGCAGTGGTGTTAGGTGCCACAGTTCAACAAATCTGTTATGTTTCCCCCTACGTAAACCAGAGTGCTTCATCAGGTAAACGGCAGTATGAGTCTGCTTTCATATTACCTTACTTCAGAAACAACTACTCAAAGGTTAGCAAATCAGACAAGCAAAAGTCAGAACAAAAAAGAGAGGGGGGGAAAAAAGAGGTAAAGTTACCAGCATATGATGTGTAGATGGGAAAGTATATCAAACCCTTCTCAAATAAATGCTCTCTACGGTCTCTTACCAGTTTTTAGACAGACACTGTCCTCACACAAGCAAAATAATGAAAATTCTCTCCTCTCTTTTTCTGTAATGCAAATATCAGTTGCTCTAGTTACTCATTCACTCAAGTACCACAAGAAGAACAGTCAGAAAAACATGAGAAGAAAATGGGACAAACATTGCAACTTATGCTGCTGAGCCAGAGAGGGCAGCAAGGAAAGATTTGATAGCTCTGCTATCAATAACTGATGAAAGAAAAGTATACTTCAGTTTCATTCATAAGACATAATCCAGACTCTAAGACAGTCAAAGTGAGAAAGATTTTTACAGATTTCAGCTGGCTCCAGATCAGACTCAGGGCAATGTAAATCAAGGATGCATTCCCTAATTAGAGCATGCTGAGCACCACCTGCAAATCACTGGCTAGACTGAACTTCCAGCGACTTTGGTGCAAATAGCAGATACCCAGAAGTATATAAAGCCATCTCCTATGCAGGAAGCTGATGAAAAAGTCTAGCAGAATGAAGCTATGAATCAACTTGGACTCATAAAACATAGCTTGCACATCATAAAGATAAGGAAAATACAACTTTGGCATGTCTGCTACTAAATGACCCTTCCTTCCTACTAAAAAAAGTAAGCTGATCTAAGGAAACAGTAAAACCTTCCAGTACTTCACTGTTTCAAGCACCTCTGCAGAAGCCTGGTGAACCTTGCTGGCCTTAGAGCAGTTTTACAGGTTTGTGCTTGTGTTTCCTCTGATTTGGCTCAGTCCAATGCACAAGCAGTGCTGCTTAATGCTCTGCAAGAGGCTTTCAGTTCTTGCTTAACAAAGCTTTCCTCCCACATGTCATATGTATTCAGGCTACAGTCTGTTTATCTGATATCTCCTTCTTTCTCTTTCTCTTTCCCCCTCCCCCTCCTTCCCACCCCCTCGTCCCCAGAAGAGAATAACCATAATGTGCCTATCGCTTGCAGAAACAGACAGCTCAGCTCCCCCTTGCCATCTGGTCATACTTTGGTGTCTCAGCTGTCGTCAACATATGAATCCTGTTGTTTTGACTAGTGGGGTCCCAAGGAACAAGCAACAGTGCAGATTGCAGGGATCAGGATGCCCTTTTCTCTCTTCCTTAAACCAAAAAGCAACCCACATAATTAGAAAGTGAAAGAGTATTTGTGAAACGCAATAGAAGGCACAATCCTTTTACCTTTGCTCATGTGATGGGGATTCTGCCAGCCACACCAGGCTATTCTGTAACTCAGCAAATACATACATTTACATATTGACAACTTTAAGATAGATTTTGCTGCCTTCATCACCAGCTGACCATTCTATCCCACTTACTCCTCAACCTTTCACCTCTTTAAAAACAAAAAAATAAAAAACAAGCTCCCACAAAAGGCACAAAGTAAATATATAAACCCTTAATCAATAAGAGTTTACCTTTGAAAGATAGAAGATTTTAAAAGATAACTCAAATTTTGTACTGACTGGTAAAATGAGTGGGAAAGAGGCTACAAAAAAAAGAAAAAAAAAGTGTGGCAACTTAGCTTATGAAATACAGAAATTTCCACAAAATGGAAATGGCTAATATTATTTCTAGGCTAGAACAGAGTTAGAAGTTTATGATGATGAAATTAAAATACAATAATTTTTTTAAGTACAAAGAACCAAAGTTGGTTCATCACCCTATATGCTTGAAACACAGAGGAAGCAGCTGGCTCTGAACCATTCAAGCAGCACTAAGGAACAGGACCACACCAAGGTCTCAGCAAAATGACCAGCTTGCACACCCTGTCTTGCCAAAATGCAGTCAGTGAAGCTCCCAGCAGTCATGGAAGGATTCAGATGCCAATTACTTTGCTGAGTTCAGAACCCAGCATCTGTAGACTGCAACAAGGAAACACAAAATTAATCTTTTGGATTAGGAAGAAGGCATAGAAAAATACATTTAAAAACTTGTATCAGTGTCTTACTAC
Source organism: Phaethon lepturus (assembly GCF_000687285.1). Taxonomy (NCBI): domain Eukaryota; kingdom Metazoa; phylum Chordata; class Aves; order Phaethontiformes; family Phaethontidae; genus Phaethon; species Phaethon lepturus. The sequence continues at coordinate 192,400 of NW_010513834.1, forward strand.
TAAGTTTGAAAGACTGCTTTGTTTTTCCGTAACTCAATTGGGACAGCTCTGTGAAAGCTTCCTAAGATCTGTTTCTGAATCATACACTTTTCAAAATTCAGGTTTTATGTAAACAAAGTTACTGTTCTCCCACTGTATCACTAGAATTATTCACCTTGTGATGTTTTATTCAAGCAGGAGTGTGTCTTGTGCTCCAACAGTTCAACATATGCAGCTTCATTAGTCTAGGAACCACTATACAGTTAAACCTTTGTCTGAGAATACGTTAAGAGGTATTACATCACAAAACCTATGCAAATTGAGAAACAAGGCAAGAAGACAATTTAAAGTTATGTTCACATAAAACACTCCATTTTCTCTCATGTAGCATACAGACAGAAAGATATCATGAAGCTTTGCCAGAACAGCAGCTGGACGGCACAACAGATCTCCCTCCAAAGATGCAGTAGTCTTTGGACTTAAGTCTCACACTTATGCCTACACAACCAAAGGTATCATCACAAGTAGCTCTTTATCAGCTTTCAGGATTCAAAATGTGGTCAGAGTTCAACTTTAAACAAGTAACATCCTAAGATTTGCATCTTGCATCTATATTGTGGCAGATATCTGCCTACATTAGCACAATTACAATAGCAGCAAGTCAAGAGCAGCCCAAGCCTCAGCACTGGTTTGGTGTTTTTTGATCCAAGTACTTAAAGTTCTGGGCAAGTTTATCCAGCCTGTGTCTGTAACGCCATTGCTTCACTCTATAGGTTGTTGACCTAGTAAGATGAAAGACAGTTTATGAATGCCTACAAATTGCAGTCATAGCTCCTATGGCATAGCGGAAATGTTGCAGAAAAAGCACTAAAATTTGCAGGAGTGAAAAGGCCATGGAGACTACAGGGAGGCAAACAAGTCTAAAAATGGTTTGGGACTGGCTTTTGCGGGGGGGGGGGGGGGGGGGGGGTGTTGGGTGTAGGATAGT
>NW_010513834.1:193376-194200 GCF_000687285.1 Phaethon lepturus
GGGGTTGGGTGGGTTGGGGGGGGGTGGAGGCAGGGGGGGATATTGGTGTGGTTTTTTCCCCCAGATTGCTCCCATATATTAGCATGGCAGCAGACAAAAAATTATACTACCACTGCCCATACGGTATTTGTTTTAAAACTCAGATGAAATCACTAATTCACTGAACAACTGTCACAACCACTATAATTTAAAATATGAAAACTTAAAAAACTTATCAAGTACTATAATCTAGTTCACCAAGTGCAACAAACAACACATAGAGCAAAACCATGTATCTTCTGAATTCCAAATACTGCCCAGGGCTGCCTGAGGTCTGGTGTAATTTACAGCAGCCCATACTTCTGGCGAGTTCCTACCACAGATCAGCCTGGTACTGAAAGAAGTCACGCCATCAAGCATGCTGCCCATGCAGGGGCCAGTTCTACAGCCAAAGTGCCTGCCCTGCTCTATATTCAGCAAGATTCCCTAACACACCTACATTTAATTTCCCACAAGAAACACTGTAAGTGTCCTTCACTAGTACAGCAGAATGACCTTTAATTCAGCTAAAATATATATTTATGTGTAGTTACTTACATCCACTTATATACAACATACTATATCTCACTATAATCTTTCTCAGAGAGTTTTTCTTTATCTATGCAGGTTTATGATTAGCGGTAAATCCCCTAGGATTTTTTGATCTTAATTAAATACACAAGTCTGAAAGAAACACTCAGTCTCCTTACAGATAAACCAGCATGTAACCCCACTTCTTATCTGCCCAGTGCAGCAGCCTCTCCCAACCTTCTGTACAATCAGAAAACATATTTCTTATCTGTACA
>NW_010513834.1:194231-199466 GCF_000687285.1 Phaethon lepturus
TTTCCCTCTCAAATGTCACCATCATTCTAGTCACCTTTTTCTCTCTCCCTTCCCCTACCCCTGGTCATTTACTAGGGAAGCATTTTCTGAGAACTATCAAAAACCGTTGTGATCCAGAATTATACATATGGGTAGCACTGTCGTCTGCTTTCAGTGGTTCCCCAATTTCTCACCAACACCACATAGCAACGCACAGTAAGAGAACCCTCAGTCATTCTGGCTACTGTGCTAACTTGCAGGTGGCAACAGTAACACAGTACAGCTAGCTATCGTCACGTAATCTACTCATACTAATCAAGATTACAACACAACTCTTCATTAAGACATCCTTAAATAAGCAGCCAATTTGCCTCTCAGACTGCTTTGGTATAAACCAACATTTTACTGCAGGGGGTAGAAAACACGTTTGTTTCCAATGGAACTCATAACATGAAAATTTAATATCAAAGCAATGCATGCAATTCAGAATGACTGGAAGGCTATTCTCAAAATATACCAAGGATCAAAACATGTAAACCAAGCTACTTGTCAGTCCTAAAAATAAGTGAAGCAAAAATGGGCTCATCCTGCTTCAGAGAATGTGGTGCATTTGGCAAAGCATTAATGGAAACTTTGCTTTTCCAGCTGGCTGCATGACACCTGGCTCAGACCAGGTAAGTGGGAAGGGGGAGGCGATTCCAGTTTCCAAAACTGCCTTTAACCATTCAGGATGACAACTCATCACATGTTTTCGAGCACTCAGAAGACTTTCTCACACAGCTATAACTTACTGCAAGTGAACATAATTTGTATGCAACACACAATAGTCCTATAATACTTAACTACAGTACAGCTCCCACTCTTTTTAATCTCTTTTCTTCCATCCCAAAATTTCTACAGCAGTTATTAAAAAAATGACAGTAATGAAAATTTAGATCTCACAATGGTTAACATCTGCATAATGGAAGACTGTTGGTTGGGCAGTTTGGGACACTCAAGGATAGATACTGTTGAAAGATATTTTCAATGAAGAAAACATTTTCCAGGAGCAATATACTACATTACACTCCGCATACCAAAAGTCACAAAGTAAATTTGCCAGCAAGTAGTATTCCACAGCAGGGATGTCTGTATCTTTTTTTTTTTTAAACAAAATTATATCAAATTGTAGAGATCCAATCATAGAGCCTGTTGGCAGAAAATATGACTGTGTTAGTGATAAACTTATCACCCCCACCGCTGCACAGGTCAACACAGAGCTCAGATGATCCCTGTGGAAGCGTATCTTCCTGAGTTACATTATTCAGAGACTGTTGCTTTAAAGCAAATTGCAGAGTGAGGACATTTCTGCTACAGAACTCCCATCCAAGTCTGATGACAGTCTGATATACTGCAGCAACCATCAGTTTTAAGACATTTAGGAGATTGTCAGAAAGATGTCAGTAGACCTTTAATGACTATTTTGCAGAGTCATTCCAAACTAACAGCTAATGGTATCCTCTCTTCTCCTATGATAGCTCTTTTATAATTGGCTGATGAGAATCAGCTGCAAAGGAGGGAGATGATTTAATTTTCATTAATTTTGAAAATTTTAAGATGCTTTTTGATACCAAGCAAATCAATAATCTGAGTATTATGCCTCTCTTCTCCTTTCCTTTCATTCTTACTGATATTCTCAGCTGTGCCATAATTTAGACACAATTCTTCATTATTTAGTCCGAATACCTAGATGCATCATAGTTTACCATTGCTGTTAAAACCAATTTTCTTCATTTTGTATCCTTTCACAAACTCAGTTGGTTTTGGAAGTTTCATAAGGAAATTCATAAGTTTAAAGCTTGCATCATGTTTGCACTGCAACTGCTAGAATTAGGCTACAAACAGTATTTGTCTCTGCGACTATCTGCAGTCTCTCTCAACATACAGAGATATATAGATATATAAACACATGTACCCTATGTATAGAAAAATATTTCTTAGATGAGAGGCTTTTAAAGCATTGAAAGACAACATTAAAAGCCACTTCAAGTTTATCAGTGTTTTAATACGTTCAGCTTGGAAAATGCTGGACAGTTCCTTGTTTGACAGAAACAGTGATTTACCACTCCCACATGGGTTTACTGTAGCAAAAAATTATATAGATGGGTTAATTCCACAGGATCAAGAATATCCATATTTTGTATAAAATAAGTTGTATGTATGGTGTCACACTGTCCATTTAGGTCAGTTTTTAATAAATATGAGTATACAATTGTTATTGATGCTCTGTATGTATTCAACATGGACCAACAAAAAGAAACAAAAAGTCTGACTAAAGGATACATTGCCTGTGAAAAACGGTGAAAAACTTTTGTGTTCTGCTGGGCACTCAGAATAGCTGTTGCAATTCAGAAACAATAATTACTGAATAATGTCTTACAATAAAAGTTATGATGATACCTGTAGTTTGACGAAGGCACAAAAAATGATTTAGCATACACATGCAATTTTCTAATGCATTTTCAGAGTACTGACACTCCTGTTTCAAAACATGTGAAACGAGTCAGTGAAGAAAGTTAGTTTGAAATAGACAGTTATTTATATTATGGAAATATTTAGTAGAGGAGGGCATCAATATGCAAGGATTTTTTTTAATACATATATATGTTTTGCAAAGATAGAAAATACATTTCTTTTTAAATGACTTTTTTTGGTCTCTGGCAGTACTTAATATCCATGAAGTTTAATATTCAGAATGCAGGTTTCTCAGCCAGGATGAAACTCCCTAGAAGGGTGGCTCCCAAGGTATTTATATAATATGAAAACAGTAACAATAATAATCAGATGTTTACCTCAGCTTAATGAATTGGTTATAGATCTCTGCTGCTTGAACAGTTGAGAAAATGGGAAGCGTTCAAGAACAATGCGAAAAATAAAATAATGACTTACACTATGAGCCTGTGCTCGAGGTCATACTTTACATCAATAATAATGTATCCATGTTACAATGTTATTTACTATGACCTTTCTATACATTGCATAAAGTTGATAGGAATTTTATTACAATCACATTACAGAGCTGTGCTCTACCCATGTTAAAACAGGTGTCCAATTTTTCAGTTTCTGATATTCCCAGAATACCAAAAAACTCCTACTTCAGAAAGGGTTATATAAATCCAGTGAAGGGGAGAATTGGCCCCAGGGCTGTAATACACTTCAGAATTACCGTTTCAACATGGCTTGCTCCTATCTAGAGAGGCGCAAAAATAAAGTTGCCCAGAATGGCAAAAATATAAGCAAGTCCACATCTACCACTGGAAGCATGACTTCTCAGCCTCATATAATTTTTCTCCACATTTTTGCTTTTTTTTTCAAGCCAGCTATTATTCCTGATCCATGACATGTAGAGGAAAGCAGAATCTCTCCCTTGGCTGTCCAAACTGGATGGAATTGCAGCTTGATTTTTAGGACTCTTACTAAGACTTCCTCATCATTTAAACTGAACTGAAAAAATAAAGTCAACCTGCCGTCCACCAAAATCTGCCATGATAACAAATAAATGCTACCACTGCAGGAAGCAGTAAGGGTCTCCCTTCAAGAACCAGATGTAATTACAAGTTGCTCCCATGAACTTCAGACAACTCAGCCAACATGAGCACCAAGTCTACGTTTTGTCCTATATTGTTCCTAAAGAAAGAAGGCATACCAATGATCCCTCCAATCCCATACCAATAAATCCCCATAGAGATTTAAGTGTCAAATTAGAAGGGGCATTCTGATGGCTCCATCAGACTCACAAAGCCATGAAGAACGAAGGAAGACTTTACAGGAATCCAAGCAGTATTTATGCAACAAAAAGAGAATTAACTATAAAGACTAAATAAAGTTCCCATAGGAGTATAAAATATCAAGAAAAACGTATTTAGCTGTATCTGAAGACTCCAAAGTAATTTAGCAGCTATAAGAGTTTAAAAACTGGGGTAAGGAAACTGAATAGCAGAACTATCCTTCCCAGAAAGTTCTTTCTGGTATTAATTCTCCTCAGTGAAAGGAGCATCCACTCCAGCACTGTAAGTGCATCCTGTACTGAAAGAAGCCAAATCATGTTAGTTTAAAACAGTAAAGTGGTCACAAAAGTCTCACCTATCAGCATTCATAAATGGCAACTGGTGAGTTATTCTGAAACTTACACTCTCCCTCAGGTTGTTGTCAAATCCCAAACCCAAAGAACCCAAGCAAGAGGACATATTCTACTCTGACTATCAGTACAGCTCATTGTATAGTTCTAAGACTATACGCACATACATAAAATCTACAAAGATAGAGGGGCCCAAACCGTAATTTCTCAATCTGACAGAATTTCTCATGTCAAGAGTTAGATGTTTAAATGGCAATACCTAGCATTTTAAACTAGAGTCCATGTTTTTTTTCACCATTGTAAAATATTAGTTGTCATAGCCACTTCCTTCTTCAGATCATAACGCTGAACAATAGAGATGCGCATAGCTGAATAAGTAAGAACATGTGCTACACCTGATGAGATCACCAGACAGTTTAAATCAACATTGCCTTCAACAGAGCTACACTAAATTTATAAGTTAGATAAATATATGGCTTATGGCTTCCCTACTAGTTAGACTTCACTGTACAACTAAATCCCCACTCACCTTCTGACTTCAGTGTGAAGGTTGGGGGCAGGGGAAAGATGTAAAATAATTTCCCAACCCATGACTGAGTACAGAAGAGAACAGAAGGGAAATATCCGGGGGGAGGGGGAATCATAGTTTCCCATTTTATATTTATATCATCATAAACAATTTGTTTTCAAGAGAACGGTTATTCTTGAACAAAATGACTGATTCAGCCAACTTTCCCCACCACACAAGGAGACAGCACAGCCTTCCTTGGAAAAACACATCATCATTACTGAAACTATACAAGTATCTGTCTTGAAGGCCAACTTCTCTGTTGTGGCTTAACTCTACTTAGAGAGGATAATAAGCCACACAGAAGTCAACTACAGCTCCCTTCCTGTGATAATGTAGGCAACAGCAGGAACTGTTCTTACATACATAAGATGTAAGATACTTAATGAATCTCTGAAGGACCTTGTGTAAGTGAATGGTAGAGCTCTGCTTCAGCACATTTTTTTTTCATTCTACATCATATAATACTGGGCCAATGCAAACAGCAAGGCCTGCACAGGAGCCACCTCCAAGAGTGGTACCCCACTACTGGAAGCAGAAACTTCTCACTAACACAGGGAATTTCCTGCTG
>NW_010513834.1:199497-223056 GCF_000687285.1 Phaethon lepturus
CATTCAGACTACTTCAGACCAAACCCAGCAGCAAATAAAGTGTTCTGATGATGCTTTAGACCCTCCCCTTATCCTCACTAAGGAAGACAAAAGCAGTGGCAAAACCCTGAAGGTCTTCCTCATTTATGGCTTCAGCAAGTCTTAGGGGCAGAACCAGGAGGTCCAACATGACATGCAGGAAAGGTTTCAGTAACAATGGCTACGCTGCAGATAAGACACAATCCTTGCAAAAAAAATAAAGAAAAATCAGATTTGGATGCTCCTTTAATAGTCCTTTTCCTGAGCTCATTTGCTGTACATAGCCCTTAGACTGGCCTCCTGTTTCCAGCCACCCATCAGGTTCCTGTAGGGCACCCCAGAGAAGTTAGGAGGCATTCTCTAGAAGCAACAGCCTTTTCAGTCCTTGTGAAGTCCAGAAGCCCAACCCTGACACATAACGAAGAACTGTATTTCAGTCAACGTGGCAACTAGAAGAGATTGGCTTCAAGTCTCTGATAAGGAGTTCACATTGGTGGGAACTCACTCCAAAGCTGAAGCATGATCAGGACAAAGCTTCACAGTACAACACCAGAAAATAACTGTAAGTTCTATCACAGTTTCATTATAAGTGAATGCATTATTTGAAATACCAAGCCCTTCAGATCTTGTTTTCCAACCTTAAACCCCTAGATACAATACTCCCAAGCATTTACGTAATCCAGATACTGCTGTTCTCCACTGCTGAATCTAAATCATAACCCTCAGTTCTGATGATGCAACCGTTCCCCCTCAGTAACTGATTGCTATGTTCGTGCAAATGAGCATGACCTGTTTCAGTAAGCTGGAGAAAAAGTTGGTTGTGGAAACTGAAACACAACGTTCACTTGACTCTCCATCTAGCACCATAAATAAAAGTTAATATAAAAAGGCAACTGTAAGTAAGACAAACTTAGTTTAACTAGAGTAGCTTAAGACATAAATGATTTACTGAGTCCAGAAGTTTGTTTGTAAGGTGCTGAACTGGCTTCATATCAGACTTCTTGCAGTTCTTTTTCCATACACTGCCTATGACTGAGTCAAATTACCAGAATAGCCTGTAGACTGCTCTAAGCATACATGAACAGCTATTTCCTTTCAGCAAAATTCTCTCCTTATTCTCTAGAAAGATACATCCATTTTCTCCCTAAACATGACAAGGGGATAAAGAGGCTTCAGGAGCCTCAGACACAGCACTTACTGGTTTTGTGCTGTTTCGCCAGAATGTTTAACTCATGGTGACGTGCAGGATAGGCAAAGACCTTCTGATACGCAAGGTCATTCCCAAACCACAAATACTATTATCAAGAGCCTTGAAGTCTCTAAAATGTCATGTCAGAAGGCATCTGTCACTGGTTAATAGGAACTGTGGATTGTCATTTAAAGGTCCTGTTTCTTTCCTCCCTCCCTCCAATTTCACAAACATTAAAAAAAATAAAGACTAACAAAGAAATCAAAACAATGTACACAATACCCAGGGTGGGCAGTGGGTAAACAGACTAAGCTATGCCTTACACAGACGCTGAAGCCAGCACTTTTGGGGGAGTGGAGAGCAAAACAAATGGGAGAGAGAGAGGGACGTTGCTCATTAAATAATTATGGGGTTTAGTTTAAATTGCTAAGTAAAAGAGTCACTGCGTGCTTAGCAGATGCTACTGTGTAACACTAAATCCACCAAGATACCAGCAAGTTCCTCTTTTTCTCCCTGTTCTACTTCGTAAACAGGATTTCCATGATCAGACAAGCATCCACTGAACAGCTGGGCACAGTTTGCCAATTTTACAGCAATCAGTGATCACTGAACCCATCAAGTTCTCTTCCCAAACCAGAAGGGTCAAAATAATAATAATAAGCTTGCAGGGATGAAGAAAATTCTTCCATCTGTTCACATTTTTACACCTTTTACACTGCGGTTTTATTTCATTTGGGTATTTTCGGGAAGTAGGAAGAAGAATCATCTTCATAGCTTTTTATTTTCCCGTCATTTGGGGGATATGGAGCAGAGATGTTTTATTTGGTTTGTCAATTTGTTGATATTTTTGGTGACCAACAGAAAGGCAAATCAGAATCAGCAAATCCTGTTATATATTATGATACACTATACTTCAAAAAAATTCTCTAGCTTTTAGAGAACACTGAGTCTGCAACTCTCAAAGTAGTTTGTGTTAAGAACATTATCAACATTATAGGAGACAAAACACAAGTGTCAAAAAACAAGTCACAAAATCAGAGATAACTAAAGAAATCAAACCTCCTAAGCTTGAGTCCAGATGTTTGCTCACCTACCTAGGAAATCTTTCATGGAACAGCAAAGAAGAAATGGATTTTTCCTTTTAATAAAAGCAAAAGGATAGATCGGCATAAGTCAGTCACTTCTTCAAAATTCCATTTAATTTTTTAGGCTTTGAGGGAACCTTTATGGACTTGCTTTGAAAAAAGCTATGTTACAAATAGAAGGAGTGAGAGAAGAAAAAACCAAAAAACAACCACAAATCTCTCAACACCTAGATATCCTGAGATTGAAAAGGTGGCAACTAGTGTATCTCAAGTAACCAGCTACCAGTTTGCTACTTCTCTATTTCCCCTGTGGTCATACTAAGATCACCAGAACTACTGATCATGATACATCAAGTTTGTGGTACACATTCTAGATAAGGCATCAACACTTAATTCAGTTCTGAAGGGGTTAATAGGGAAATTTGATCCTTTATATTGCCCTAGGAAATACACAGTACATCCCTGATTAATGTGACAGGATGCATCAGTTCATAAAGGGTGAAATTTACCCTAGCACAATAGGCTAGCACAAGACCAATGTATTACTTAAGTCCCACAATAAGCACTTAAAACAATGAAATATCAAAGCTTGGTGGATGGACAGTGTTGACAAATGCATAATAGAAAGAATAATGTGAACTAGTAATATACATTTCTGACTCCCAAGTTAACTGCAGTCATTCAAGAAAAGACTTACCATTACTTCGGACAGTGTAATAAAAATATCAACTCTATGTGCAGAGGTAATCAAAAGTGATAACAAAACACTGAACAATGAAATAAAAAATTATACTTGAGAATGAGATAATGCCAATGTATAAATCAACAATACATCCTCAGTTGACTTCAAAAAATACACAACAGAAATTGGTAACATTAAGAGATAAGCAGCAAAAATGATGAGTACATGAGCATCGTATCAGGGCGGAATGAAAATATACAGATGGCCAGTTTTGAAGACCTGAGTAAAAAGAGACATACTAAATAACATTAGACAAAGGCACAAGATGATGAAAGGTATAAAGATGATATATCAAGAATGCCGCTTTTTCTTAAGACCAGAATGTGTTATCTCCATAAAGTAAAAGGGAACAAAGTTTTAAATATAGAAGGAAGTAAAAGAAGAAAAGGACTTTGATGCTCCATTTCATTCATTTGGGGGTTTGTAAAATATACAGTCACATATAATTGAAATACAGATGGATATTGGGAATAGATTCATATCCCTATATTAGAATAAAAATCAATCAATAGATAAGCTTTGACATATTCAAATAGAAGGCAATTACTAATGAACAGATACTGAGGGGAAAAAAAAAATCCTACTATTGGTGATTCTGAAGTCAGCTGCTGCAAGACTTCTAAAACTGTCCACTGAACATCTACTACACCATACCATAACAAGAGAGAACACTGGTCTGATACAAAAAAAAAAAAAAAAAAAAAGATGTTTTATCGTAACATTCCTGTTGTGCCCATCAAGAACTAAGCGGTCTAAAACTGCTAGTAGAGTAGAGATAACCAAGGCACTTTCAAATTAGCCAATTCAGATAGCAGCCTGACTCATCAGAGCAGTCTGGAGCCCTCCTTCTTGCCTGGCTAGTAACAGCAGTATAGTCATACACAAAGTTGAACTAGGATGATGTTTGGCCTTGACAGTGCCAAACAGCATGAGATTTTGGACAACATCCAAAATTGCTCAAAAAGACAGTTTTGCATCTTACTCATACGAAAAGTAAGTATTTGGTTGTTTTCAGTTCTGGAATAAAAATTACTTTTCCTACAAGCACTCTTCTGAAATTCAAAGATGTTTAGACCTCAGATTTAAAATTTTACCTGAAACTAATAGTATCTCTGTTTAACTGTGCATGTTTCACCTATGTGACTATTTATCAATGGGTATTAATACAAAATTAACAATTTATGGGCCTTCAAATAAGAAGGAAAGGAAGTACAAAAATTATGAAGTCCGATGTGGAGCAAGCTAAGTACTGGGAAGCAACCAACTGAGTAAACCTCAAATGAAGGATTATCCTTATTTTCTCAAGGATTTAATTCCAGCAAGGAATTGAACCACTGACCTCCCCTTCCTTGACACCTCCTGCTGCCAACAGTCAGATAAAGTAAACCTAGTCATATAGATTTTTATCGCGATCTCTTGAGAGAGAAAGAAGTAATTTCTGGACTAGAGGTCAAGCAGAAGAATTTTAAACCCAAAGGTCAATTTTCTAAGAGAATTGTAAGTACTTGTGGATAGCTTAGAATAGAGGCAATATCCAAGCTGTGGCTATTATAAAACATAGAAATACAGCTGCTATAAATTCAAAGATCATTTACTTACAGAAAGAAAGTAAAGAAAAAGGTAAAGATTATGGAAAGGCTTCTTCCAAAGACAGAAACAAATACGCATCTTGTTGTGGGAATGGTGTGATATCTAAAACCTTAGACACCAGTACTTCTCATAATGTGTGTGGTTATGTATTTATCTCAACTAGCAATGTTTGAAAAGAGAGAATCCAACATTTAGACTCTTTCTCAAATTTAAAATTTATAGTCTCTGCCTTTATATAGGTCAAATCCATAACCAGCATAAGTCAGTCCAGCAGCATGGAGTCGAAGGCTCTTAACCAAATAGCACCAGCTGAGGATCTAGTCCATAGTCACAGAACCTGACCTTTCTTTCAGTTACACTGGATAAAAGAAAACTCCAATTAAGGTGATGGGATACAAATTCAGACTGTTTCCAGAGTAATGCATGGTTAAATTGTGTTTCCTGTGCAGCAGTGTAAACCTAAAGTAAGACTTGATAGCCTCAGAACCATCATGCCATTTTTACAACAGCATAAGCAGAGCATGAATTTGCCTGTGGAGAGAAGCAGGCTCTGGGCTTCTTCATGATCTCACATATCCCACTTTTACAGACTGTCATTACACTAAATACCATTATGAAAAACTGAAAGGTAAGTGAGCTTACAGTCAATCAGACTCCATGGTGTTGAGCTTGCAACAGCAGCATGGATCAAGACCTTTCCATTCCCTTTGAAATCCAAGTCTGGATTGCTCCAGCTTGTTTTTCAATAGAGCAGTTTTTTCAAATGCTGTGGTTCGATTTTACAATGCTGCTGGCGAGATTGGGAATCAAGCTAAATCCAGATGCATCCAGCAGGGAAAGTTGCCCCAGGGGCAGGAAGATGATCCTACACCACTGACATGCTGAATGCCAAAGAATAAAGGTTTAATATCACATCAGAGGAATAAGAAAAGCAAGAAAGTTGCTTCCAATACTGTCAATAGTTGTTACTATGAGAGTCGGAGACAAGGTTTTTTGGAAACACGAAACTGGAAGAAAAAAACAATGCTACTGCACATGTATTGCGCTTCTTAGTCACCCACTTAGATTTCAGTTACTAAATGCTTCGCTTCAGCAGTGTATGTCATTTTAAATAAGCATCACGTTGACAATAAGAGAATTGGTAATATACCCTTTAATGCTTATGGTCTAGTCTTTGCTGAAGTTGTTTAGTCTACACGTAATTCATGAGTAGCAACTACAAATTATTCTCACTTAAAACAGCTTTCTGGCAACACACATTCACTGACTTCAGTATGGTGACTCTTATATGGACACATGAAAGACAATAAGGTCCATAGTGGGACATTATACTGCTCTAAACCCAAAGAAATGTCAATGAAGCACTGGAGTTGCAACAGGAAAAGAAAAAACATAACACAAGTGTAGAAAGAACAAAAATCTGATTCATCATTATGGAGGATTTTTCATGTCAAACACAATCTCTGAACAAAAAGACAAATGGTACAAACCTGATAACCAGGGACAAGTTTAGACTGTCATGTAAAATAGCCCGTTATAGCTGGGGGAAAACAAAAACTCCAGGACAGCAATGTGTCAGTTGAAAATTGGTATTTAAATACTATTTTGCATATGAACTGGCTCACATTACACAACTTCCAAAATGTGGTGAAATAGCATATATATGCAACTTCACAGTAGGACAAACATTAGGATGGCAAAAATTGCAAAGGTCACATTACCAAACACATCCAGGAACAAAAACAGAGCCAGTAAGAGGGCAAATGAATTTTAAACACTTTCCTTTCAAATCTCAGAACTCCGCAGGTTAAGAGGTAACAGGAAATCAAAGAATATGTGCATCTGAGACAGGCTACTGACACTATAATCATAGCTACTTCTTTGCTAAGGTTAGAGAATAAAGTCTTGGAGATTTAATTCCTCCTAGGATACATGTAGAGCTACACTGGCATCAAACCAAAAGTCTTACCAAGTTCAACACTCCAGCAGTGGCCATAAACCACTTGAATTCATTTTTAGGATGGAAATAAACATAGTTTGAGATTTTCACTAGAAGAAGTATTTAGAATCATCAAGATTCAGGGGGAGGCACTTTGCTTCTCTTGTTGAAATATGACTCACTGCCACCTCATCCCCAGTCCAGTAACTATTTTTTTTTTTTTTAATTAAAGCTTTGAATTACCATAGGCTTGTGTCAAAACTTTGTTCTTAGAAAGAAATGCAGGGAGCTGAAACTGGTCTGACATTAGCATAAAAGAATATGGAAAAAAACAACTGAAAATCCTCATTTAAAACTGGTGATGTCAGCTCACTGGAAGACAGTGGCAAGCTTCACAAAACCATATGCCACTTTGTTCCACAGTGGTGACTCACCACTGTTTCTACGTAGAGACAGGGCAAATTCAATTTTTTAAAAAGTGAATTCCCTTATCATGGCTTTTGCACTGTTACCATTTTTATGGATTTAGTTTGAAAGTTTGTAACCCTCTCCAATGAATGGCAGAAAGTTGTTTTGCTTAGGCCCCTCAGCACCAATTTGACATGCACATTTAGGAAAAAGAATCACAGAATCATTAAGGTTGTAAGGGACCTTCGAGATCATCAAGTCCAACTGTTAAAAGGATAGGGAGGGCCCAAAGTTTTGGGGTTTTTTATTTTTATTGCCTGAGCAGGTAATAATCCATTTTTACTCTGCCTCCAAAAGATGACCAACAACCTACTGCAGCATGTGTTACAGTGTTTTGTGTCTTAAATCACAAATGATAATCTGAATAAGCAAAATAAAATCATGTTTTGGAGACTGTGGGTTATTCAAGAACTAGTGATGCCTTGACCTCTACGACGATCCTCCATTTTTTTATGTTTAAAAAAAAAGATGACAAAAGCTCTGAATCTTTAATTGTTAAAGATGCCAAATCCCCCTTTGCTCATCTTATTTTTATGCCAACATATCTCCACTCAGTTCAGTGGATTTACTCCCAAATTTATTTCTTTACACCCAAGAGCAGGAAAATCTTGAGTAAACTTTCATTTTCAAGATCAGTGACAAGGTAACTGGGTGGGGGGTGAGGAATTTTCTTCTTTTGAGCTTTCCCCTTTCATTTTACTTCCTTGTCACCCCATGTTAACTGCAAGAATTAAAAGTCAGAAGTTGACACTATCCCTTTAATACTACGTGCAAGGAGAGTTCTTTATATGGATCAGACTCTGACGCCAAACTATTCAAGAGATACATGCACTAGGCTGGACAGCCTTCATGACTGAGGCAAACCGAGTCAAGGCTTACACCCCCAAAAGTGTCATGGCTGAAACAATACTTTTGCATCATACGTCTTAGCTGGCATAAATGTCTCTCCTGATAATTGTTAGCAATTATATCCCAAGTGACCTGAAGCATTATCCAGTAAGGTCTCGATTTTGTATTCTTTGCTGTCCACTGTAGGAAGTTCAACCAAATACCAAGAAGGGCTCATACACTAGAAGCACTGTCTATCATTTAAAGTAGTAGGGTTTATTCTGTATCTTAATACTTTCTATTTACCAATCCCATTAGTCTTATTGAAAACAAACAAACAAATAAAAAACAAAACAAAAAAAACCAAGCACACAAACCTAGTCAGCAACTTTTGTTTCACTTTACAGACACACAGTAGGTTTCAAACATCACAGGCAAAAATCAGTACATTTTAAACAACTAATTTTAACTGGACTTACTTGCCCTAAAATGTGAAACTGCAGAAATTACTGCTGTGCAGCTTCAGTTATGTAAAAGCCTGCCTTTTTGGTTTTGCCTCTCTTTTTTTCTTTTCTTTCTTTTAAATACAACTTCAGGCTTCAATCATAACGAAAATGTACGTCTTCTTACAAAGACACAAGTATTTATGCAGTAACATAGTTGCAGATACAGCATGATTTTGACATTTAGTGTAGTCCTGGAAAGGGAACAAGTCAAATGCATCCCTGGCACAGCTTTAATAACTAAAAAAAAAAAAAAAAAAAAAATTTCCATGTAACTCTGGCTTACCATCTCAAAAATAGTACAGAGTAATGTTTTATCTACTTTCTGAACTCCTGTTTTTACCTCCCAGTACATAACTTAATACTTAAAATTGGTCTTAAGTGGGACTCAAGTGACAGTTAAATCTCATACTAGCAAAAGGATAAATTTCACTCCTAGGGCAGTGCTGAGAAAATTCTTCCTCCCCATTAGTTGAAATATTTTTTCTAGGCAGTAATTAGCAATATAATAATCATTAAAGCCCATATAACAGACTAGTAAGGTCAATCCTTTAAAAAATTCTTTGATATTTCAATTTTCAAGTTCATCACCAGCCTCCTCAGAAATGCCTGCATTCCTAACAATTCAGCCAGTCTTTAGAATAACCCATTAGCCTTGCCACCCACTTCACACTGACCTATACCCTTTCCAGGCAATAGTTCTGGAAGTTGAAACTTAATGAAATAATATTTGGTAAATATCATTTTGCCAAGTAAGACTGTTGGTATTATCAACTGGGTGCATTTATTAACCTTATTTTGCCTTTTACATTCCACTTCCAAATTTAGGTGGGGGTGATGATGCAGTGAGGATTGGAAAGGCAAAGAGAATCACTATGGGACTATGTGTCAGCTTAATTTAAAGCATTTTTAAAGGCTTTTCTATCAGTCTGTCAGAATTTCCAAAGATGACTAAAAAAAAAAGGAAAAGTCCCATACCACCAGAGGTCTGCTGCCTGCAGGAAAATGAAACTGCTGCATTTTAACAATGCAGTATAATTCTACCAGCTCCATGGGAGCATAAATAAAAGTGACCAAGTTATAAATCTTAAGTAGAACACGTAGCATCATACAAACATAGTTTTACTCAGTGACATTTTGTTTGAGAGATCAGGGAGAAATGTCCCTAAGGAAAGAAGCAACAAAAGTCAGCATAGGCACAAATTGTCAAAATAGGAACATCAAAGCAATTTTTCTGTTTTATTACATAGTTAAAACAACTTTAGTTTTAAATTGCAGCCACAGAGAATTCAGCATTTATGAATCAATATTACAATAATCAAAAGGAGAAGCTACGGAAGACAAATACAGCATGAAAAGGTATCATCACCTGGACAGACCAAGCTGTATGGTCCAATCTATCCTCAGGAGATGAAAATCCACAGAGGTACATTAAATAAAATGAAGTTACAGAAATGAATACTAGCAAAATAAGTAAATAAATAATAAAAATCACTAGGCCTAAATAGTAGGGTTATCCCAGGCCTTTCCATGCTGCTTTTTATTTCTGAAAAGGTTATCAATACTAGCTGGATAATCCTGTCCGTCCCAAAAGGGAAGTCAAGCATTATCTTAAGTTTTAGAGCACAGCATCATAAAGAAGGGAAAAAAAAAAAAAGCAGCTAAATTAACGTGCCAAAGGCTTCACCCCAAGTCAATGGCCGAGCCTGTTAGGGCCGTAGTTACTGCTTCTGAATAATCTACTTTATAACTGTCCGATGACATGAACAGAGCCTGTTTTGTACACGTCTCTACTACTTCCCCCAAGAAATGACCTGGCTAGGACACTGTAGCATTTTAGAGACCGTAAGAATACAAAGACAGACCCAAACCTTTAATCCAACAGGCCTTGAGAATACAGAACAATCTTTCACACCAGAATTAGAACTCTACAGGATTATGTACACGGTTGTTATTTTGCATACACAAAAAAACGAACCCTGAAATGAATTCCTACATACACAAATTGTACAGTGCATTATGTATATAAATGCGCAGCTTATCCACATCTGACATACCACATTGACTTGTAGATGATGCAGGGTTTATCATGAGAGCTAAATAAAGGCACAACTGGTACAAGTAAATAATCAGGTAAACATAGGGAAGACTGAACTTCTACACAGGGCAAGCTTCTTAGGTGCTCTGGTATACTTCCCCAACCCTCACACAGTCTGCACTGCCCTATTTTCACTGCTGCTTGTGCCAGGATATAATAGTATTACCCACCCGTGCTAGAGCTCCACCCCTGATCGCAGGGTGATCCTTTGATCAAGACCCTTTGCCTTGCCATGTTTTCAATTCCCACCATTTCAATGGGAAGAAAACGGCCTACGACACACAAGTTTCTTCCCTTCGGTGGACTCTTCAGAAATTTGCAGTAGAGAAGTATATGCTTGAACAGTAAATATGATGTTAAGTTTGCTATTCTAATCAATCTTTTTATGAATTCTTGAGAAGCAGTCCACAGACCACCTGGTTCCAGAGTCACACGCACCAAACATTAAGAATAAATACGCATTGGTGGAGCTAAAGAGGCTCTCAGCTGTAACTCACATAATTCAACGGTGGCAAGAGTAATGGGAATGACAGCATTACGACGCAGATACAGAAACCATGCCTATTTTTGCAGTATTTCCTCTGAGCAGGAAGAGCCACCTGTCCCAACCATAGTAGTAGTCTGGCTGTTGCATTCTCTAGCAAAGATGCGGTAATGATAAAGGTAAGGACATTTCCTACATCCTGAAGCTTAATACAAACTGGTTGGTTGATTTCAGTGTATATATGTGTGGAATATTAAAGAAGAATTACTGCTAAAAGCATTAAAACATTTTCTTGCCTTAATTTGTCTGTTAGTTGAGCAGTCAGGCTTCTGCTTTAAGGATGAAAGATCATAATTTGTAAAATGTTGGGCCTGTATTTTCAGTTTGAAATTAATTCACTTACAGTATCATACCACTTCATGCTCTAACTTGCTTGAATATTCTCTGCAGAGATGAATTCCTAGGCTGCTCTTAAATAGAACACCGCCAGAGGTCTGCCTCTGCTGCCATCAATGAGAAGCTTGCTCATGGGTCAAACTCCCCTCTCAGATAAACTTCAGCAAGACCTTGAAGTCACTGGGACTGCACAATGTAACTGAGTGGGGAATTTGACTAGGTAATATCTTCAGCGCAATCAGGAAACAACCAGAAGCAAGAGAGATGTGACTTCACAAATATGAGCAATGAAATAAACCACAGATCCAGAAGAAAAGCAGCACAGGAAAAAACCCAGAAACACTAGAACAGATCATTCTTTGTTGTTGATGATCACTGATTTTAATCGAGCTTCACTGATTTATAGGAGTGGGAAGTTTGGAAAAAAGTGTAGGTTTAACTATTTTCAAAAGCTAATGAAAAACTGTTTAAGGCTGGTGCTTGCAAAATATAAGGAATCTTAAAAGCTGTGCCACTCATAGCCACGTCTTTTCAACAAAACAACTGCCCGTGTTAAATAGGGCTATAGCACTTGTGTCATTGCCAAGTTCTAATATAATACTTGGCTTTGTCTTTCGTGATGATTTTTGTACAGACAGGCATTGCAAACACACAAACAGCTCTCAGTCTTCCTCTCAGCTTTCTGCAGGAAAGAAATACTTCAAAATATTGCCACTGTACCAAAATGGATACATGGAGGAAATACAGAGAGGGCTCCCTTCTTCCCACACACCCCAATCACTAAGCTCAGTTTCCAAACAGGAAGGACCAAGTTCTAGCCTCCATCCCCCCTGCTTTGCACTGCTCCAGCAGCAGAAAGTAGGCAGGAATCCAGCTTATCAAACTGGCTGGGGATTCCCCCAGCATTAGGGAATCACAACGTGGTTTAGCACCACTTTTTCCTCCTAATTTTGGTGTAAGAGTCTTACCAAGGTGAGGGCAATCCCTGAAGAGTTGCTGTATTCCAGCAATCTCAATCTGCCACAGCAGCATCTCATGGCCTTCAAAACCAGATGCAGATTACAGAAGCTGTGCTGTTTACGATGGCTTTGCTTTAGCCTGATTTCTTAAGGAAACAAAATTTAAATGTCCAGGCTGTCTGTCTGTAATTCCCCCATAACACCAGAATAGATTAGCAAATTTCAAACAAGTCTGAAAGAGTAAGGGAAGTCTCGAAGACTCTACAAATTTCATGGAAAGTGCTCAATGTCTGCAGAAAAAAAGATATTCAAACTACTGCTCTCACAATGGAAAGAGTAATTGATTTAATCCTTAATGTATTCAAGAGAAAGAAAAAAGATGGACCAGCAGCTGAGACAGCTCCAAACGAGACACAAACACTGTCTTTACCTAGTCCAAGAGACAAGGGACATATAAAGAAGGGAAATGTAGGGTACAAAACTGGAGGAACAGAGTTCCATAGTTTTACAGTTATGGTTTAGTCGCACAAGATAAAACAGAATAGCAGAAGAGTTGAGGTTGGAAGTGATCTCTGAAGATCATCTAGTCCAATACCCGTGGTCAAAGCAGAGTCAACTACAGCAGGCTGCTCAAGGCTGTGTCTAGTCTGTTTGTGAATATATGCAAGGATGGAGACTTCCCAACATCTCCAGGCAACCTGTGCCAGGTTCTTATATTTAAATGGAACTTCCTATACACACACACACAAAGGCCCAACTAAGATTAGTGCCATAGCATGAAAGGAATTATATGCAGATAATGTAACACAAATTATCTTTCTTCTCAGTTCATAACTGAGGCAAAACACATGAAATGTGGAAGACAAAACACACACAAGAGAAAATAATTCTCCAAGGACACACAGTGCATCAGTGTTACATTTCCCAAAGACAATGCATCTGTATAAGAAGGGGGAGAAAACCCTAGAAATACCTTATTTTTCAGTCTATCATGACCACACAGTTAAAAAAAAAAAATCTCTAACAATATATGTTTATTTAGAGATAGGCTATTTTCTTGCTTACAGTATTTCTACCAGCTCTTCTAGCAGTAACTGTCAATCTATTTCAACAGGGCTGAAAATCATTTCAGGGCTCAGCCCTGGAACTATAATATCCCCAAATGTTTTCTGAGAATACCCTCTTAAAGTATTCATTAATTAGCTGTAGAAGATTGCAGCTGTAGAATGAACCAAATACCTGTCTATCATCCTCTAGATCAGGATGCCAATCCTTGAACCAGTTTCCCTGTTTAAAGAGGCAAGGTAACTTACAAGTTTAAAAAACAAAACCACCAAAAGAACACCAAATCAAAAAGCAGATAAACAGAACTTCAAAAGGAAATCTGTAGACTAATCCTGTACCTGCTGACAGCAGGTCATCTCAACACGACTGCCAAGCTACCTATCATTTACAATCTGAAAATACAATGAGAGCTTTGGAATAGATTACTGGGAAGGATGAAGGGATTCCAGTAAGGTAAAAATCTAACAGTCAAATCCATTCCTTAATCTTAGGGACAGGTCACAGTTATTAAAAGGAACTCATTTTTCCAAGAAAAGCATCTGTGCAGAAATCCAGTGTCTACATTGCTAGCCACTCATACAATAATTAAGAAAAAGAGCAAAAGACAATACAGAGCCAAGCAATTCCATCAACATTCCCTGCTGGGTCAGTATGAAGACCTGGTACATTCTCATCCACAGGTGAAGGACTGCTGTTCAACCTTCGGCAGCCTGACACCGAAGCCTGAAGTTCTAAGAGTACACTTTATACAAACAGCAGAAAATGAATGCACTTTTCATCCAGACCAGTTTGCTTCTCACAGAAACAAGCTCCTCCATTATTTTTGTTCCAGTCAATAGTACTTTTAATAGCTAAATGACAAGGGCAGTCAGCTTATGGCACATAAGGCTGAACACACAGAGGAATGACACTGCAGAAGCAGAGCTTGTTAATACGTATGTAATGTAGACATTATTTAAAAAAAATACACATTATCACACTGATTTTCTTTCTCCCACATTAAGCATATACTGCAGAATATAGAAAATCAAAAGGCTCACTAGAGCCTCAGGATATGAAGAGAGTATGTTGTTTTGTAAGTAGAAGCAGGCAGCCAGAAGAGCACTTAGTAAATGGATGCCTGAAAACAGTTTTCCATCACTTTGAATTTTTTTTTAAATGTTTTTAAAGTTAAGCACTGTACTGGAAATATTATCATGCCTATAATTCCCACATAGTGTTACAACAAAAAACAAGATAGTACTTGCACACCCTAAGCCACTTGATACTGGTTTCTCTCCTCAATTCCCCCCTGCACCCTGCATTAACCCATTTACTGTCAGTTGGTGTTGCACATTTTGGCACAAAGCTTTTACCAGCAATAATCTCCTTTTGTCAGTAACTGGAAAAAAAGTAGATAATTTGCCAAACTCCTTAATTATCAAATCACTGATTATCAATGTGTGGATGTTAGATAAGAAACTGAAGAGCAGCCTGTTATCAGTGGTAAGCTACACAAGGAATGGTCCCTTCCAGTTTAACCTCACCCCTTCCACCACCACAAATTAAACACATTTAAAAAAAAAATATTTGTTTTCCTCTTAAGTATGCAATAATCTTTATTCAAGGAAGCCAGTTTAGCAACAGCTAAAGTCTAAAAGGCAGAAACTACCTGACACAGCCATGGGGTGCAAAACAGCAAGCTAACAGCAAGCAGAACAGACATTAGAACTTTGTGAAAAGTCATTTAGGGTAGCTTTTGGGCTACTTTAATTTATGTTAGTTGACAGTGATCTCTATGGCCTTTAGGAAATAACAAAATAATTTTCTCAAAATAAAACCAAGAGCACTGATAACTCAAGATAAGTATTCTGTTCTACCCACTCCAGCACTGAGTAACTATCCATCAGCTGCTTGTACCAGCCTGAAGGTTACTCTGTACTACTATGAAGGTAACTACCATCTGCAAGAGAACGTACCTGGATTTGTTTAAATATAAACACAATCATTTACCTTCTTTATCCATATTGCTCTTTATCCTCAGCCTCAGGACACACTTCCATTTATTATCCTTTTAAAACTGTATCCCAAGGTCATTGCAAAAGAAACCGTATATTCCTGTTTAGACAGTCCACAGGACAACGGCAATCTCATAGGCATCTCTGCCACAAATGATGCATTCCAGAAAAAAATGCTTGCAGCTACATCAATAGCTAATAATACACTTTTATAAAAGGAACCAATACAATTTCCTCTGTTCCACCTAAATTCCATTAAACCCAATTTTCATTGCTTCATAGCTTTTGAAAAAAACCCTAATCTTCTGGGTGGATTTTTTGTGTGGTTTTTACCAGAATTTTATAAGTCAATAAAAATGTTATATCCCTATTCAAAATTAAATCTGGAATAAATCAAATGGAACTGGATGAACACTATTAATAATTTCAAATGCCCACTTTTAGAACATAAGCAAGTTTGATTTGATCATATTTGTGCACCTTTTAAAAAACCTTTCTGGAAAACGTCACATCTTCCAGGCAAGAGTGCTCATGGGACCTATGTCCAAACTGTCCAGGAAAACTAATTTTTCAATTTGCACTTCCAACATGGATAGTTGTGCGAGTACTTCCAACAAGTAGAATGTAATATTCTTATGCAACATATCCAACAGACTACATCCAAGAGTACAATTCAAATCTTCGAATATTAATTAAGTGCAACCAACCCATAAGTGAGGTAAAGACAGTTGGGGAAAGGACATAAAAATAGTTGTTTTCCAGAAAATCTGAAACAAATAAGGACTTAAAGGAAACCACTCTCCACTTACAGACACTGCAAATGAAGACTGTTCAAGTTTATTAAGAACACTATTTACAACAAATTTTTCATGTTACACTACAGATCAGTATGAATGTTTTGTAGAAAAATGATATTGTTTATGCATGAACTGAAAATGGAACAATCTCATCACTTTCCATAAGCAGAACAAACAGCATTATTGACTAGGATTGCTAAACATCTTGGGTATGCTTAAAACAAAACCAGAAAATTTCTTTGGGATATTTCCTAATAGAACAATCCATGAGAACCAAAAAAAAATTCCACCCTTACCTATTTATCATGGGCTTGATGATCTGCCTATGAAGTCAGCTCAACTTAAAACACTGACTGACTTCATAAGGGCAATTTACAGTATCACAGCATTTGAAGAGCATCACTTGAGCATTCATTTACATCTCTGCCTTTACTCTACCTTGACGGAAATCTATATCCAGGCTTCCACCTCTTCTTATTTTGACTGTTCTCCTATGTACATAATACACATTGCATGAGGAATGTATTACTTCAGAGGGCATTACTTCCAAATTTCTCATTTCCTTCCAAATTTCTTCTGAAAGCTGGAATTCTTTCACCACTTACATTGGTTCTATATTACCTACCTACTAATTTTGAGGTGGATATCAATATTTATTATCACCAACTAAAATTACTGTTTAACTCTCTAGAGTATAGAATATTAAAGATTTCCCAAAATAGGTGAATTTACAGTACACTGAAAAATAATTCTATTGAGAAGTTTTTTTGATTTCTTCAACCTCTCTCATCATTCTAATGCAGTCCTTCCTGCTGTAGCAGCACAAAATGATGTTAGAGCAGTGACAGAAAGTAGAAGAGTGCTTGAACAGTGCAAGAACTCTGAAATCACTGCTTCCGTAGTTCCTGCTGATGTCTGAAATGAAGGCATATAAACAGTCATATAGTCCTACTCATTTGACAATATGTGAATTTTAACAACTCTTGGGTGAGAAAGCTTACTCTGCTTTACAAAGAAAAACAATCATTCAGAGCCTGCTCCTGTTTCAGTAAGTTCATAATAATTTTGCTACTGATACTGGGGTAAAAGACTAATTGGCATGCCTCTACAAAGTTTGCAGAAGGATGGAAGCTAAAAATCACTTTCACTGTAGTTAGCAAATAGGAATCTGCTTTAAAAAAAAGAAGAGTGAAAGTCATAAAATGGATATCTGAACTTTGCAGTGCAGACATGCAGGATGGTAATACTAGTTTACTTCAGTCCACAATGCAGGCAAACAGTACTTTTGAGCAATCACATCAGAGCTATATAAAGTTAAGAAAGACCAAATCATTACTTGAAAATCCATTAAGTCTAAGTCACCATGATGTAACCTTTCTTGGCAAAATTTCATTCTTAAGACCTCTACTCTCCACTGTATTGCTTCCAATATTTTGCTTCTATGATTACTAATCAACCATTTAAGTCTTTACAGACCATCATGGCAAAGGGTATGGATTCACTATTTTTGAAGAAACTTTAAGGAAAGTGTAAGAAAACATTAACAGAACATATACTGATTGGTTTGTTTAAAAAGGCCATGGGGGGAACTACAATGATTTGCAACTCTATAATAATATATTCATCTAGACAGCTGAACAGAATAAAGCTGTACTCTTTAGATTCTCTCTAGATCCACCACACTAGGTCAGAAAAAAAAATTATAGCAGTATGAATGAAAATTATAGACTTTGTTTAGCCTACTTACCTAAGGAAATCCGGCTTCTGAGATCACACTGTCTACCAAATATACAAATAAATCTGAAGCTTTCAATTTCAACCAAATTGGACAAATAAAAAATTAACAAATTTCAGTTTCTGCCAGTGTCATGGAAACAGGTAATTAAGGCTGTAAAGAAACATCTGTTTAAGCCCTCACTAAATAAAAGGCTATTAAATTTGCCAAGACCCAATTTTAATGATTCTGTTCTTACATAACCCAATAGCATACTGCTGAACACCTCACTGACGGTTCATATATAATTAACATGTTATACACCAAAATAGCTGTAAGTTATATGGTATGCAATGCAGAAAAGGGGCCCCCTCCACTTTTTGTGAAGGTTCAAGTCCCACGAGTTTCAAGCAGGATTCTTTGTATTGAATGACTGCACAATTGGGCTTAAAACACAACGAAAGGAACAAGACAAAATGGATCAGCAACACAAAATTTTTCATCAAGTTTATCTCAAAGTGAATAGGGTAACTCCTACTAGAGTCAATGTTTTATTGCTTGTAGACAAAGCAGCATTTTGGAAATTTCAACTGGACGTTGAATTGGTGCCATAGCAAACAATGATGCTGAAGTCTATACAGTGACTGTTAAATGAAAACACAAGAAAGCCCTCCGAAATGCTGAAGCCCTTCACAAGAAGTGTTTCAGTTCCTCATCTTTGCACTCATTAATAAACATTCACTACAGTCAATCTGAATTACTCTTAAAGAGTTTCAAGGGTGAAATAGAGGTTAATGAGGCCAAAGGAAACATATGAACAAAGATACTTGCGGAATTTAAAAAAAAGGCAAGGAATACGCAAGCAGCTGATTTCATACAGAATCAGCAGCAAATGGAGGAAAGCCTCTGTTTGATCTAAAACTAAAACAGTGCTTCATGATCAGGTATGACCGGGGTTTCTCAACGCACACTGTTTCCATGTGTGTTATTGTAACATGACATGCATACTTTCCTCAATACTGTTAAATACATTTAAAACAGAATGTAAATGTAAAAATGTAAAAGAATGTATCGATGAAACTTACATAAACCAATCCTTCCTCATATATACTATATAGTAATAACCCCTGTACATATAGTAATGATCTTTTACACTGACAGTTCTGTAAAAATAATTTTTTGGGGTAAAATAATTAAGATTATGCTGCTGCTTGTTTTCTTGCAAAATCATTCAAATACAGATTCCATGAGTTATTCCTCCAACTGCAGTAAACAAGAGATGCTCCGAATTCAACTTATTACAAAAGCAAACCATCTTACTACAGTACTCAAATTATACGTTAAATTCGTGTGCTACATTATCAAAATAATTTTCTTTAGTTCCACTATCATTCTCACTACCAGCAAAGAGCTAAGCACAGACATTTTTCAGCACCGTCCCACGTAGCCCTTTTCCAACTCCTTTGAACTAAGAGGGCCTAATCCTCTTTGTGGCATCAGTCACCCTCAGCAAGCTTGACGCACTAGCACAGAAGGCCACTCAGGACAAATTTTGCATACCCTATTTTGAATTCTAATCAACACTTTCAACAACGGTTGTTACGCACCAATTTGAACTGAAGGCTTTTCCCTGTCAGTTTTGCCCACCCACAGCCAGATGTCACCAGGTTCCACTACTGTCACAGATATGGCAACTGGACCTCGTTGCAGGGACCAGAGGCAGCTCTTAAGGTGACAATCAGTGAGAACTTCATGGAGAGAAAACCAGTGAGCGTTCCACTTACCATTAAGGTCTCCCTCCATGGCACCCTTTCTAAGTCTGCCCTGAACTATGCATCACAGAATCATGAACCCACGCTCGTTCCCAAAACCCCCTTCTTTTGATCTCAGTAAAATCAGTTAAGAGTGATTAATACATTTATATAATATTAATGTGTCTGAGAGCAAAGCTAGACCTGCTCATCTGAAATATCTTTACAGGGTCAAGAATTTTTTATCCAGAAAAAAAATGATGGATATGAAGATCACTGCAAAATGAGTAGGACTTTGCAACACAACTTATATTTCCTTTCCGATCAACATTACATTTTGTCAGATTTTATTTCTCACTCTTCCCCATCACTTTGGAAAAGAAAAAAAAAAAATTCCAAACCATTAACCTCCCAATCTTCCAAGCTTTAAAGTCAAGTGCTAAAGGAATGATTACAATTTCTATTTTCTTCTGTCATATGCTACTGCATGCAACCTAAATGCAAAGTTAGACACCATGACAACATAGTATGGTGAATCAGGCCCTCATGCTGCGCTGCTTGTCCTCTCCCTAAAATTCTGCAGGTTGCCTGCTTACCCTCCAAAACAAGCAGGATGAGGACTAGCTACGTACCACACACACTATTCACGCCATTCTGCATGCTCCCAAATGTGATTAGCACAGAAAATGCGAGAAGACCAGAAGGCATCTTTCTGTATTTAGCCACATATGTTTAATACAGAGTTAGATTTCACCTCAGTGCATTATTCTGTTAATCAAGGGTGGGTATAGCAAAGACGACATCAACTGACATCAGTTACTTTTAAGATTTCTCTTCCTCTTCCCCCCACCTCCAGCTTCTAAGACACCATGCATTGTGCATTTTATGTGCATTCATGTGTGCAAACAGCAAAGACTTATCTATAAAGATCAGTTATATGGTAAAACTGCAAAAGGAAACTTTCACCCTTGTCCAGCTGGTTGAATAACTGCAGAGGCCAACAGCAGCAAGCCTCTAAATACATCCCCTTCTTCTCCCTCCACCCCCACATCTCTAATCACTTAGGAGGAAGATAGGAAGATTAGCAGAGAGAAAAAAATAACCAAAGCTGCAGATAACCCTTTAGGACCACAACGTCAGGCTATGAGACATGAAGCAAAAGGTTAATGCAGCTGTATTTTCAAGAATCTCAGACACAATTGTATTTAAAGGGGAGGGAGGGGTGCTGAGAAGGTGAGAGAGAGGGGAAAAAAGGAAATGGTGCTGAAGACCAAAATGAATTTGTCATCTACAGCTGGCTCTTTGATCACCTGGACTATCCAGGAAAGGATTAGCAGCAGAAACAGGGCAGTTTTATTATCAATACACTGCAATTTTTTGGTATTTTCATTACCATCATCAGAACAGATTTCAGTAAGAATACTCCTGCAGAAGTAAGAGGTTATTGAGCTATACAGAGAATAAAAGTGGTAACCAAAACAGTGACAGAGAGAGCTACCTTTAGTAGCTGATACACTGAAGCGATTTGGAAAATATTAAATATAAATAAAAGTCACTTTCACTAGAAGACAATGTCATCTTCATCCATGTCTCTGAACGGTTGCTATGGGGTTGTGAAGAGAAGGGGAAGGATTGGGGGGTGGGGGGTATAATCAATCATCTCAGAAGAGCATTGCTTCTTACAGAGAAAGATCTGGATTTTGACTGTGTCCCTAAGAAAATTGCGGACTGCAGAGCTGCTGCCACGCAGGGCAGAGAGGAAGCAGGCAGAGCAGAGGCAGCAGCTGGGGATGGAAACGCCTATTAAATCCTTTAGACAACAGATGGGCAAAGCTCGGCTGGGTTATTAAAAAAAACCATACACCACAATGCATCATGTTTTATTGTCCCACCATAATGAACAACACTTAACACCCACATGCCCAAAGAAGCCCCCCTATGGCTGATCTTCCCCTTTCCCCAAATTATAATCTCGAGTTTGAATCCACTTTGGGGGGGGCTCCCAACCCAATGAATTTGCCAGATCCCACTGCTTATTGCACCTGTTACTAAAAAAAAAAAAATTAAATAAGGAAGACATTTGCGCTTTTTTTTAAGGGTTTTTCTTCCCATTAATGCTCCCCTGCCCTTGAAGTGAATATGCTATCCAAGCAAGCAACAGTAAGTCCACATCTTGAATACATTTAAGGGATCTAATTATGTCATGTAGGGCAGAAGCACCTGCTCTCTGCTAATTCCCTCCACTCGGTTTCCTCTTTTTAATATTTCTTACCATTGTTCCATTCACGAAAATCTGCTGGGGGTTAGTTTCATAAACAAGCTTTAAGAAAAATAATTAAATAACCTCCCCTCCCCCCCAGTCCCTCCTACAAAAACACAGCATAACCAGAATGAATTCTGCTACAGATCCTCTATTTTTCTTTTATTTCATACCCTACCCACAAAAATCACCAGCCCATCCATCCATATTTGCTAAATACCCACAGCAGTCAGTGCCACAGACATACTGTACATATTTCCCCCCCCGCAACTGCACCTTAAGGACTACACCCTTTTCAATCATGATGTCATGAAATACTGCTGGTGACTCCCCCGCTACCACTACCTCCTTGATACTACAGGCTGTGAACCTTTCATTTCAATATAATTTGATTAAAAAGAAAATGCTCCTAAGTAGGGCAATGAAGAAATTGATGTGAAAATTCACCATCAGCAGATCATCTATTTTCTTCCTTTGCATGCACTCTGGCTGTCACCAGAACAACACCCATTAGCAGGAGAAATGAACATAAAGCATCCTAGGCTTTTTTTTTTTTTTGGGGGGGGTGTGCAGGGAGGAGGAGGGAGGAGGAAAAAAAGAAAGAAAGAAACAATTAAAAAGAAAACTAAAAATAAATAAAGGCAAAAATCCCCTATGACTATTATCTTCACTAAAACAGCAAATGGTAAAACCTAAACCCTCAAATATCCCATCCCCAACACCCCACTGGCTGCTACAGCACCTTCCCCCTAGTGCCGGTGCTGCTGCAAAAGAACCAACCTGTCTGTCCTTTTCCTAGGGTTTTCTCCAAACGATAGGGTCCAACATATTGTGCATGTTGAGCTCCGCTGCCTTCTTTCCCTGTTGATGTCATTTCTACCTGGATCTGTAATTCTGCAATGTGTATGTGCTGATGAGCTGGAATTTCTCTCTCTGCAGTTCTTTAAATTCCCACTTTGCAGCTGTGCACGCAAAGCACTCTTTCTCTTTGCTTTAGTCCACTTGGTTGCAGATTTTTCTCCTCCTCCTCTTTCTTTCCTCTCTCACGTGCGTATTTTCTCGCTGGGTCTGCCTGGGACGCTGATGGACGAAGGAGTTATTTTAATGTTCAAAGAGGGGGATCTACGATCCAAGCCCAAGGAGCATGATGCTGGTGATCTGAGCTCCGCACGCCTTGTTCTCTCTAGGAGCTGTTCAAGGGAGAGCCAGAGCTAGAGCAGCGGAAGCGCTGGGGCCCGCAGCTGTGACTGACATTAAAAGCAGCCAATCGCCTCGTCTCCCACCTCCTTCTCCCCTCCTCCTTCCACTACCTTTTCTTTTCCATCAGCAGCAGTTACTGTCTGTGCCTGCTACAGAGCATCATGATGAATGGCAACAGCAAACACCTAAGTTTATCAGTCTATTGATAGGGCACAATTAAATATAGTTTAATGTGTATATTAAGACCCAAACATACACTTTTTTTCTTCCTCTCCTTCTGAATTATACTCCACTATGCAGCTTTACTTCCAGACTATTAAAGGCTGAGATTGTGGCAGGAAATAGGAAAGGAAAAAAAAACTACTTCTGAAAATGAGCTTGAGAAATTCATTGATTCTGTTTGATTCTGGAGGACCTACATCTTCTGTGTGCTTTACCCTTTAAAGACAGCCTTTGGGGCAGTGGAACAAGGGGCG
>NW_010513834.1:223070-225374 GCF_000687285.1 Phaethon lepturus
GGGGGGGGAAGATAGGAAAAAACCCCAGGGCCAATCTTGTAGCCACTGAACTCAATGACAGTCCTGCTTTTGAGTTTGATGGGAGCAAATGGACTTCAGGTCCTTAGATGAACAGATCAAAAGTAGCATGGCCACTATCTTAATTAGAAACACAGCAGAAAATCCAAGGATTAGGTAGCCACAGAAACTGATTCCCAGATCCACAAATCCCATACTAGCAACATAAGAAACTTTCACTGTTTTTGTCCAAGTACTTATGCCTGTGTTTAACCTTCAGAGTTTAAGGAGTTAGATGAAATAAAAGATTCTGCAGATATGCTTCAAGTTAGGCACAACCCTGTGTATTTTCTGAATTCAGGACCATACAGGTTTGAACCAGACTCCAGGGCTATCAAGTTGAAACCATTACCACACACAAGTTCCATTTTTACCTTCTCTTCTCTGCTCCACTCCAGACAGAAAACTGGTCACGATCTTCTTACCAAATTGTAACTGAGACACAGCACACAGCAAGGATTCTTCAGAGAGGGAAGCCTTAACAAGCCTGTAAAAGGAGAGTAAAGAGAGCGCAAAACTTGAACAAGCTTTATCATTATCTGTTGCTCATTGAGAGAAAAGACTACTTCAGGTTTGTTTTGTTTGTTTTTCCTTTCAAGAGGGAGACTTAACCTTTTTTTTATTAATGCCTTTATCTAGAGACAGCAGCTGTATAACAGGCAACACAACCCAACAGGTTGCAGAGGAATAATGAGATGAGGCAGTGGGAGGAAACCAGGCCAGCAGATTGAAGCCTTAAACCAATCTGAAGGCCTCCTCGGGAGACAAAACCACAACCCTTGCTTTGACCTTCCCCTGCTTTGCTCTTTATGGTTCATCTTTACTCGCTTTCAGACTGTGCCGCTACAGCAACCTGCCAGCAAACTCCAGAACACCCCAAGCTGACCCCATTCCTCTCCTTCCCCCTCAACACCTCACCCCGTGCTGAGCAACCCACCAAGGCTGCTCTGCTGAGAGGACTGCCTCTACCTTTTGACAACAGCAACCTCTGCATCCTCCAGCCCCCACAGGTGTTTACTTTCCTCCCCTACTAAACTCAACTCCGAATTGCCATTTCTCCAAGCTCCCTTCCCCAAATCCTTCATTAAGCATTGCTCTTCCTCCACCTTACGGCTAGCCCAACAGCTGCTTCTCTTTAATTCCTGCTGCCCCTCACACTCCCACCCCTCTCCCCTCAAGAGCCCCGGTGCGTCACTTCACGCACCTGCGCCCACAGTTCCCCACCAAAGAGGAAGGAAAGGCAGCTGGGGAAAACGACGTCAACAACCGGGGCGGCACTTCCCCACGCCGTGCTCCCCTCCTCTTTGCCCTGCAGCCCCCGGCGGAGCCGCGGATCGGACAGGGGAGGAGAGAGGAGCCAGCGGGCCCTGCTGGCAGACATGGCGGCGGCGCGGCACCGTTCTTCCCGCCAAAAGGCGGAGGGGGAGGGGTCTGGGACCGGGGAGTGAAGTCTCCCTCTGGAGGGCCGTAGGGTAGGCTGCTACGACCGGCGGCTAAATGGGCGGCTGGCAGGCCTAGGAGACCTGCCCCGTGGCCGAGGGTGAGACACAGCCTGCCCGCAGTACGAAGTGAAACTGAACTCTCACTACAAGAAGGACGCTGAGTTGCTGGAGCGTGTCTAAAGAAGGGCGACGAAGCTGGTGAGGGATCTGGAGCACAAGTCTTATGGAGAGCGGCTGAGGGAACTGGGGTTTAGTCTGGAGAAAAGGAGGCTGAGGGGAGACCTTATTGCTCTCTACAACTCCCTGAAAGGAGATTGTAGTGAGGTGAGTGTTGGTCTCTTTTCCCAAGTAACTAGTGATAAGACAAGAGGAAATGGCCTCAAGTTGTGCCAGGGGAGGTTTAGATTGGATATTAGGAAAAATTTCTTCACTGGGAGAGTGGTCAAGCATTGGAACAGGATGCCCAGGGAGGTGGTGGAGTCACCATCCCTGGAAGTGTTCAAAAAACGTGTGGACGTCGTGCTTTGGGACATGGTTTAATGGGTATGGTGGTGTTGGATTAACAGTTGGGCTTGATAATCTTGAAGGTCTTTTCCAACCTTAATGATTCTGTGTGGTGCAGGGCTTGCACCTGGCAGCGCTGACAGACTTGAGGGGTCAAAAACTCAACCATGAGGCCCAGAAACATCAAGATGGATTCAACGGGATGACCTGGTACATCTTGAGACACGGTTGAAAATTGTGTCTGAAACCTGAGGCAGAAGGCACCTTCCACACACACCATCCTGCAGGGCCCTTCTTTCCC
>NW_010513834.1:225448-231017 GCF_000687285.1 Phaethon lepturus
GGGCTGTTGGAGGTGAGGTACCGTGGCAGGAGAAGCACTCTCCTGGCTGGGCTCTCAACCGCAGAAGTCAGATGTTGGGGGGAATCGCAGTGTGTCATATTTTCAGACCTTTAACTCCCCTTTAAATGTTGAGTCTGTCTTCTCCCCTGCCACGCCCACAATTAAAAGGTCCCTGTGCAGACAGTAAGAGGCGATACTGAATTAGAGAGTGTGAACGTAACTTTCAGAAGATGGAAAACACTGTTTATTTGTCTAAATTAGCAAATTATCCATGCCACCATATTAACAATGCAGGGAGTGAATATCAGCATAGATCTTTATGCTTAACATCTTCTTAAATTCTAAGATTTGTATTTTAAAGGACATTTAACAAGAGATTATGATGTCTGTATGTAGATAAACTGTATCTGGGTCATTACATTAATAGAAAGATGAGCAATCAGACAATATTGTCCATCCCAACTTGCGTATTTTACAGTTTGCTTCCATTGGGGAAAATGAGTTACAAAGCCACAGATGTTACAAATACCCACCTTCCACCACAAAATATGTGTCAGTGTCATGGCTGGAATAAAATCAAAAAATGTGGTAAAGTTCATATGATCCTGACTGAAAGATCAATGAATTTAAAAAAAAAAAAAAAACAAAACAAAAACACACAAAAAACCCAAAACA
The DNA here is from genome assembly GCF_000687285.1 of Phaethon lepturus. Classification (NCBI taxonomy): domain Eukaryota; kingdom Metazoa; phylum Chordata; class Aves; order Phaethontiformes; family Phaethontidae; genus Phaethon; species Phaethon lepturus. Next base: position 226,124 of record NW_010513834.1, read on the forward strand.
AAAAACACAAAAAATGTGTGCACACAAAAAAACACCACACCTTTTTGGTCTCATTTAGTTATTTGTTATTTTGATTCCATAGTAATATCCTTCTGTATGGCCTATTACAATAATTTTGACCCTTTGTCCTAATTTTTTTTTTAAAAAATGTTTGGACACTTCTCAATTCATGAATAATCAAATGCTGTTTATTTTATTTGTTCATATAGAGCAAAATCCCATTTGTCTGTACCCCTTTGATCTGAAACTCACTCCTTTGAATCTAGGTTATGTCCCCCTGGTGTGAATTACTTATACAATAACTCCCTCAATTATTTGAAGCCCTGTTTATCCAAATGTTTTGATGTTCCAAAAGTATTTTGAATAAACAGGGCTCTGCTGTCGTTGGATGTATCAGATATCTTTGGGGATGCATATAGGATGATTTCCCCTGACCTTATTCTGTATTGTGCTTAAATGAACAGGCAATGTAACCTTAAATGTCTAGTTAGTGTATTGGCACCATCTTCAGTACTTTTATTTCTTTCCCCATTAATTATTTTTCTTTTGTTGTTCTCCTTAAAGGACTAAACCCCAGAAATTTCACTCAGGAAGGGCTCAACACAGATGACAGAAAAAGTTTTGCTTAAGTAAGGACTGAATAAAAAAGTAATGTTCTAGAATTTTGCTCAGATTTATCAGACTTCTGAAAGAAATCAGAGCAAAATTATTTGCATTTTTTGGCATATTTCACACACTCCCATTGACACTAACTTGCATGTAATGAAAGTCCTCATCCTCATTAAATGCTTCCCATTGCCTTTCTTATTCCCATGAGAATCTTAAGGGTCAAGATGGATCATGAAATGATGCAAGAAGCTGAAGGAAAAAACAGGTCAATGAGGACATTTTATCCAGTGTTTTTCACTTGTTCTTTTGGATGTATTTGTGGAGTTAATAATAAAAATTAAAAAAAAGGAAGTGTCAGGCTTCCAAGAAAAGGCACCAATAAACTTGTGTACTTAGCATAGAATGAATCAATAATCTTCTCATTGTAAGAACAATTTCACGTAAACTAGGAATTTGTCTCCAGTTAGAATAACCTAATAGCTAATACCAATGATAAGGACATATTAAAGATAAACGGGGAAAAAATACTTAGCATTTGCAATGTCAGGAACCATTACCACATCCTGAATTACACATTCCATCCACATACCTATGGACACATGACACTCCTTTGATAAGCAGTTTTGGGAATAAAATATTTGGGGAATTCACCTCATTGTATAAATACTCCATAATAGACTGAGCCAGGTATTTGAGGGACATATAGGCATCAATGCTGTTGACAAACTGATATAATATCTGTATTGAAAATAATGATACCAATCTGCAACATCTCCAAGCAGATGCTAACAGTCTAAAATTGAGAATTTGTCCCCTTTGTGTTAGCTATCTACCATCTTCCTAAGAAGTCCCGGTAGACCCTAAGAAAAGAAAGAAAGGAATTTCAGTAAGTGGATGGTGTTTCAAATTCTTAGAACACCCTCAGAGTTCAGACACTTTTTCTACTAACCACCAAGTGCTGAGGACCTTGGGCTAGTTAACATTGGTTACTGGAAGACAGTGCTTCCACAAAGACTCCCATCTTAGCAGCTCGTAGACTGGTCCACATTGCTCAGCAGAGGTATGCCATGATGGTATTTAGATAGACACTTCGGAGATTTTTCTGTTGTTGTTATTATTATTCTTATGTATTTAGCTATTATTATTATTAGGATTCTTGGCATTCTATATATTCTAGTAGCTCATTTTTAAGGTTCACCAAGAAAAATGAACTGTTAGCTCATCATCTACAGATCATCTTTGTTTCAAGACAGGTTAAGGTAAAAGTTTATAAAATGTTTAATAGCAAAATAGGTAACTGCTTTCACAGTATTACTTCCTCTGGACTGTGGACTCCCTTTATCCCTTTGGAAATATTAATGTCCTTTTCCCAAGCCTGCTGCTGTCATTACCTGTGCCTCACAGAACTGTTAAACTATTAAGAAACAAAAAGCTGTTTCCAGCTTAGTAAGGCAATGTCAAAACCTCTGTGTGAAGTTTTTTTCATACACTGCGCTTTGTATTTCATAAAAATATGAATACTCTGTGCAGACACATTCAATTTGGGTTCAATGTGTGAAGCTTTTGACTGCGTCTTGATGGAAACCAAACTTGAAAGCAATCAGACACTTCAAGGTGAGGATGGATCTGTGGTAACTGACCTGTCTTTGAGGTACAAGAGACCAAAAGGGTGTCTGTCTTGGGTTGTCAGATCAAGTGTCCACCTGTCTTAATACCATGTCTCCAATGGTGTCTGTAAACACAAACTTAGGGAAGAACAAGCCCGGGGCAAGTGCATATGATTCCTCCCTGCAGTACTCCCTCAGGATTCTGCTGTCCTGTCTTCTGCTCAGGAACTTTCTGAGCCAGATGTTGTTTCTTTGTATGCTATAGTCCTCAACAGATTTCTTTTTTCATGAGCTTGTTTTTGTCTTCCCTTAAAAACTTGACACCATGACAGATGACCAGCTATCTCTTCAGATTATGTGTGTAATTCTCAGAAGACAGTGAATCCTTGAGACAAGTAACACCCATTGATCAATGCTCAAGAACCCCCCGAAATGAAGAAAACTGTAAGTGATTCACCATTCTTGAAATCCTGCAGCTGTATGGGGTAGTTCCAGCTGCAAGGTCACTGCTTAGGAAGCCTAGAAACAATAGAGCTGAGAGACCAGAGCATTTGGTGGTTAGGATGTAGAAAATAGGTATGTGAATACAGAAACACAGTTTCTGGCTGTGCTTTTCTGTTCTGGAGCAATTCCACCCATTCAACTTCTGCCACAGAATGGCATCTACAGCTTGATCACAAGATGATGGATCACTACCTTAAAGAAATGACTGTTAAGAATGTATTAGCAGCTGCCATTAATGTTTTATTTGCACTCTAACAATATGCAGTGAAGTTGTATGATGTCAAATACATTGGATAAAGCAAATTTTCTAGATTTTATCAGGTATAGTTCGGTGGAACATTCAGTCAACATCCTAGAATATCCCTGCATTTCTCTGCAGAGATTTCAAGTAGCCTAAAAAGTTTTGACCGGGATGAACAAGTAAAAATATTAACACTCTGAACCACAGGGGAACCTTTACCTGAGAAAGGAAGATGTACAGTTTGAATTAAACATGCACAGTGGTTTTAGTTACATGTGCAACATAAGGTTTTGATGAAAAAGGGATCAGGAGGTACTGTACAACTGGGTATGGATGCATGGATGGGTGCATGTTTCATGTGTGCACATAGGGGTACTCATGAGATAAGCCAGGGAATGTATTTATTGGGCTGACAGTAATGCACAAATGAACTGGAGCAATGCAATATGTGTATGTTAGAGGAAAATATATCATGCTTGATCCAACAGCCTGAGAGGGGCGAGACTGTTGTTGCTCCATATGCCCATGTCCAACCATTAGCGAGGCTGAAGATGTATTGCCAGCAGACATACGCACACAGAGTACACATATACACTACACATATACACTACATATCTACATGGCTGGACACACAATTCCTAGACAGACACTCAGAGCACTCATGTGAACACGAGGTTGTAGTGAGGTGGGTGTTGGTCTCTTCGCCGAAGTAACTAGCGATAGGACAGGAGGAAATGGCCTCAAGTTGTGCCAGGGGAGGTTTAGATTGGGTATTAGGTAATATTTGTTTACCGAAAGAGTGGTCAGGCATTGGAACAGGCTACCCAGGGAAGTGGTGGAGTCACCGTCACTGGCGGTGTTCAAAGAAACGTGTAGACGTGTCACTTCAGGTTTAGTGGGCATGGTGGTGTTGGGTTGATGGTTGGACTGATGATCTTAGAGGTCCTTTCCAACCTTAATGATTCTATAATTCTATGAACATAGACAGCACTGATGGCCTTATCCTGCTACCCTCCCTGGGCAAGCAGGATGGAAGTCCATTAATGAGGAAAAAAAATAAAATATGCACAAGGTGGATGCCTCCAGCAACTGGACTCATACAGTCCATCTGCCCAGTAGTTGGCCCATGGACCTACAAGCCAGTGAGGCCAACAGCCCCACCCCAACACACACTCCTCTGTGCTCCTGCCCCTAGAGATGTACAGGTGCTCTCACACCTGGAGCTGGCCCTCAGAGACCCCCTCACCCCCTGGCTCCCAGGTGACTTCACCTACTCGTGATCGTTGTGATCTTTACTAGTGATCACACACTCACACAGCCACACTCAATCAGTCACTGCACCACAGACACACAGGCCCTCCAGCGTGTGGCCTGTCTCCAGCTGCAGGACTCACACACCCATACACATATGTGCACAGGATAGAGATCCCTCACCCAGGAAAGAATTAGAAAAGAGTTTAATAAGAACACAGGACAGACTGCACGGATCAGGCACATGGCATAGCCAGACAGGCATTCTGACTAGCCAGTTATGTATATACAGCCATCCCTTTTTATTCACTTACCCTTCCACATTCTCCCACTCCCGTCCCTCCCCAAATCACCTAAACCTCTCCCTTTTTGCACCTTTGGTTCTCCCCTAACATCCCATAATTCACAGAATCACAGAATCACTAAGGTTGGAAAGGACCTTCAAGATTATCAAGTCCAACCGTTAATCCAGCGCCACCATGTCCCCTAAACCATGTCCTGAAGCGCCACATCCACATGTTTTTTGAACACTTCCAGAGATGGTGACTCCACCACCTCCCTGGGCAGCCTGTTCCAATGCTTGACCACCCTCTCAGTAAAGAAATTTTTCCTAATATCCAATCTAAACCTCCCCTAGTGCAATGTGTGGCAGTTTCCTCTCGTCCTATCACTTGTTACTTGG
>NW_010513835.1:0-213 GCF_000687285.1 Phaethon lepturus
CTCGCATAGCCCAGTTGGTACCCTTTAAAGGCATGGTACCACACGCCACAGGCAGAAAGAGGTGAAGGAGCCTTCAGTTCTACAGGGGCTCCAGAGATCTTTTGGGCTCAGCGCATCCAGACCGCACGCATGAATCTGAAGTGCACCTTGCGGAATGTGGCAGGGACTCCAGAATCTATTACCATTACTGGAATGATAGATACTGGGGCAGAT